>NC_032013.1:17989780-17991457 GCF_001865875.1 Lupinus angustifolius | reverse complement strand
TCTAACTCATTTTCTCCTCAAAACCGAAAATGGTGGTGTTCTTGAACTTATGAAAATATTTTGTTGAAACCATGAACAACTTGTGTTCATGGAGTTGTTATAGTGTTGTATTACATGTATTTTGTTGTTTTAGCCAAAGGGGATGATGATAAAATCAAAGGAACCTTTAGGAAGTGTTTTGGAAAAATGAGAATGTATGTATGTTCTATTTGTTGTTAGCCTTAAACCATGGCTTGGAACAAGTTGGAAAAATATGAATCTTTGCTAAAAAGGACTGTCTCATAAAACTCTTAAATGATATTTTGAATAACTTACTTTAAAGTGGTAAGATTATCAAAGAATGTCTTAAATCGGAATATGTAGTTTTACTAAAAACCGTACATTTAAAATGAATGGAAATCGTGAACGGACTTTCAATGAAAAAGGATGGTCAAGAACACGTGATGTTGGATCGGATGGATGAAAGTGGTGTATAATCACGATGGGGGAAAAAGAGAAATGATTTTAAGTATTTTAGTAACGATTTTAGAAATATCGGAAACTAACGGATTTTTATTGTGGTAGTTACGAAGATTTCGGTGTTCGAACCTTGAAACCAAACCACCCTTAGCCGACAAGTATAGCATGCTTCATTAAGGTGAGAGAGAACACATCGTGACATAATGGTGTCCGAATATGACACCCGGATCTCCTAAACCATCTCAAAGGTTTTGGAGTTAACTTGGGTTTTAAGAAACCCAATATTTTTATGTTTGGATGTTTGTGAAGATATATGATTGTTGATGAAATGTGTTGAATATTGTATATGAATGTTATTGGGAACTTTTCTGTGTGCAGGTGTTTGAACAACCATGTTTGAATGTGTTACGATTGTCAAAAAGGGCAAAATTGGTATTCTGTCCAAGTCCCTGTCGCTTGGGCGAGAAACTCTCGCCTGGGCAAGCATAGTCTCGCTTGGGCGAGGACTGGGCGAGGGGAAGTTTTGGTTCTGGAACTCCCTCGCCCGGGCGACAAAGTCTCGCTTGGGCGAGCAAGCCTCGCCTGGGCGAGCAAGGGCCTCGCTTGGGCGAGAAGGCCCAGGATTTTTATGAATTTCTGGAACTCTCTCGCTTGGGAGAGAGAGGTCTCGCTTGAGCGAGAAGAGGCTTCGCTTGGGCGATCAAGGGCCTCACTTGGGCGAGAAAGCCCATGATTTTTATGAGTTTCTGAAACTTTCTCGCTTGGGTGAGAGAGGTCTCGCTTGAGCGAGAAGACGCCGCGCTTGAGCGAGAAGACGCTGCGCTTGGGCGATAGTACCTTCGCCTGGGCGAGAAAGGCTTCAGTTATTTGAGCTTTAAAGATGAAATGTCGCTTGGTCGACTAGTCCCTGCTTTGGCGAGGGACAGTGTGGAATGATTGAAATGAGATGATGTTGTGAACAATACGATGAACCCGGGTAGGGTGTGTTGTGATATAAAATTTGTGGAATGAGATCATGGCTTAGAAGAGAAGCATGACTCCACAAAATGTGTGAAAACATTGTTTATGTTTATGCCTTGTTGGGCAAGTATCCGACTTGAGGTCGTGAACTAGGGGGTACCCTAGTAAGGATACATGATATCACTGAACAACGATCGATCGACCGTAAGAGGCTTGGTCATGTGACCGTCCAGGAGTATTCGGTGATGGGTTGTTGTG
>NC_032013.1:17961767-17989680 GCF_001865875.1 Lupinus angustifolius | reverse complement strand
CGATCTATTTTTTTACTTCCTTGCGAGGATATGTTATTTCGGGTGCATACAAAGCGGCTTGGTACGGGACCTGTACTCTCGATTATTTTCGATTAGGATGGATGTTGGCGTAAGGTGGATAATCATAACACATCATGCATACATTATTATTGTGGAAGTGAATTCCCATATGCAAGCTACAAGCATTGTATATTTCTATGTTTATGTATGTGGTATGGTTATGAGTAGAATGTTGATTATATTACTTGATGTATTGTTAAGGTTGGAATAAATGGTAAGTTATGTATTACTTCATGATGTCAATGATAAATGATGAATCATATGTTAAAAATATATTTTATGTCTTAGTGTGATATTCTGAGTAAGTCCACGCCGTCAATGAATTTATGTTCATTAGATGTCTTACTCTCTCCGCTGTATTGTTTCTTGTTTGTGTATATTCGCTATGTAGATGTCCAACATCAACCATCACATTCGAGGCTATCACTTCACGATGTCCCCGATGGGACAATGGAATACTGATGGGCACAAGTACACATACACCGGCCCCTGCAGTCTATCGTTGCACATGATGTGCAACAGGTCATCGATGATGATCCCTCAGCCTGACACCTACATTGATGCTTCCTTCACCTTGCCGCCCAAGAGGTCGATGTCTCCGGAGTTTGGATTTCCATACCCGCCAGTCAGGAGTGATGGCGCTGTTTCCTCCCACGGCCGTAGGACGTGGTCAGATTGTTTAGACGTTCCGTCATCCAGTAGAGCCTAGAGGAGCCGGGTCCTTGGAGAAGGTCCCTATAAGAAAGTTCCGGTTTTGAAGATGTCATCCCCTCCGAATTATGCCGCTGGGTTATGGCATAATGAAGTGGAGGAAGAGGAGGACGAGGTTGTTGAGCTCGTAAATGTAGAGAGCTCGGTGGAGGTGATCAACGTCGTATCTGAATCAGAAGAGGAGGAGGACCCGAGTGAGGGGTCCAGCATTCTTGGAATTTTCTGAGTCGGCTTGTGGGCTCGTCGATGTCCCCTTTTGTTTTTGATAGGGGGCTGTGTTTCTTTTTGAGTTGTATATGTTAGTGGCGATGTAGTTTCCGCCTTGTTGACTTAGTTTGTATGAACCAATTCTGACTTAACTGATTATATGTATTATGTTATTCAGGAAATTGCGAATCAGGTTAAGTTATCATTCGATAACGATAAGTTGATTTTCCGCATTCGAGTTACTTAAAGTGATGTCCCGGAAAAGGAAGGCTTTTTAAAAGGAAACAATTTTATATCCCAAATTCAAAAAAAAAAATTTACCCATTTTTCCGCAATGTTTTTTAGAAGTATTTTTCGGGGCGTTACACACATAAACAAGTAAGGCAGTAAAAAGAATCCTTGATTTCTTGGTAAACAAGGAATGGTCATGCTGAGATTGGATATACCCTAATGAAAGAAGACAATGTGATAGTTTGGTAAACCATTGTCTTCCTGCTTGTTTAAGGCCATAGAGAGATTTATGTAGCTTGCATACTTTGTTTGGATCACTACAAATCACTCCTTGAGGAATTGCCGTGTAAACTTCCTCATAAAGATCTCCATGTAGAAAGATATTATTCACATCAAGTTGATGAATAATCCAACCTTGAGATGAAGCTATGGCAAGGAGAAGTCTCACTTTGTGAGTTTCACAACAGAAGCAAAAGTGTCAAAATAGTCTATTCCCTCTACTTGATTGTATCTGTTTCCACAAATCTAGCTTTATACCTCTCAATGGTACCATCTGACTTGTATTTTATCTTATAAACCCATTTACACCCTATTGCTCTTTTGTAATCAAGTAAGTCAACAATGCTCCAGGTTTTGTTCAATTCTAAACCATTAAGTTCATTATGAAGTGTTGTTATCCAATGTTGGGAAGCAATGGCTTGGTTTAATGCTTTGGCTTAGTTTGAGTGGTGATGGACAAGGTGTAATTGAGATGTGTGGATTGGATGGACTGGTAAGATAGTACATCAAACAGAGGGTGTACGGTTTTGTGATTGTTTGTGCTAAGGAGATCACAATGAAAGTCCTTTAAGTAAGTAGATGGTCCTCTAATGCGACCTAACCTTCTAGGACTATGCAAGTTAGAGTCTGTTGGCCTATTATTAGGCTGATTTGCCTCTGATTCTATAGAATCACTCCCGTTCTCAGCAGGGGCATTGAGTGGGTGAGAATTATGAGATTCTTCCAAGAATTCAAGGTTATTTTCAAGATTGTTGACATTCATTCCATTATTGACCTCAACATTCTTGTAAGGAAACATGTATTCATAAAAGGTAACATGTCTTGAGAGAAAGATTTATCTAGTTCTAAGGTCAAAGAGAACAAAGCCCTTTGTCCCCTTCTTATGGCCAAGAAAGATGCACTTTCTGGCCCTAGGATCAAGCTTGGTCCTATGATGAGTCAAGGTGGATGTAAAACATAAGCATCCAAAAACTTTAGTCTCAAGCAAGTTGGGCCTTTTTCCATATATGAGCTCAAAGGGTGTCTTATGCTTTAGGATAGGGCTAGGAAATCTGTTAATTAGATATGCAACATGTTGAATTGCATAGCTCCAAAAGGATATGGGTAGCTTAGATTGGAACAGAAAGTTTGTGGTTATTTTTAGAAGGTGCTAGTGTTTTCTTTCTACAACAGAATTCTGTTGTGGAGTCTCAACACAGGAAGTTTGGTGTATCATCCCATGGTCCTTAAAGAATTTTGGAGTGTCAAATTCTACCACATTGTCAGTCCTAATACTCTTTATTTGTCTATCAAATTGAGTCTTAACCATTTTGACAAAATCCACCATTAGTCCCCTAGCCTCAGCCTTAGATTTCATTAAGAATAATCAAGTGTGTCTTGAGTGGTCATCTATGATAGTAAGGAAATACTTGTGGCTATGGGTAGGGGAATTCCATAAAGGTCCCCATATATCCATGTGAACAATGTCAAAAACATGCATACTCTTATTCATATTGTTGGGAAAATGTAATTTGGTTTGTTTTACTAAGTGACAAAAATCACAAGCAATCTTATTCATGTTAGAATTGATATAAGCATAGTCTTTGCAAACAAAATTCAGTACATCATAGGATGGGTGGCCTAACCTATAGTGCTAGAAATCAAAAGAATCATAAGTGCATATAGTGTTCACAATGTGTCCCTTAGGTATGTTATTTTCAACAATTTCTTTAAGAACATATAGGCTATTCCTAACTTCAACATGCTCAATCCTCTTCAAGGAAGTCATATCCTAGATGGAAATTAGAACCATCAAAAGTTAGAGTGCAATGCATATAAGTAGTCAATTTGTGAATGGAAATAAGATTGAACTTAAAAGTAGGAATATAAAGCACATTGTGCAAAACTAGTGAGCCTGTTAGGGTGATGGTTCCACTAATTTTTGCCAATGTGATGCAACCATTTGGTAAAGTTATAGTGATTGGCCTTATGACATGAAAGATATCAAACTTACTCAGATTGGGGCACACATGGTCAGTGACCCTAGTGTCAAGAATCCATAATGATTTGTTACCTGTTACTTTTTTATTCTGATTTGTTGAGCCTGTATTGCCTTTGCTTATTGGCCTGAGATCTATGTTGAGTTGATTAATGTTATGCTCAAAGGTTCCCTCCCCAATTCTTTGAAATAGTGAGGCTAGTTGAGCATATTGCTTTGGCCCAAAATTGAAATTTATTGCCTTGGGAAGTGGTTCCATCAATAGGATTTGAGCTCTTGATGTGATGAATTCATCATTCAGACCTTTGAGGAAGCAAACTACATTCTCTATGTCACGATGTTCCCTCATTTTGTCAATCATTCCACACCTACATCTGACTATACGATGTTCCCTTGCTTTAGTGAATGAAGTTCTTGTAACAATTCTGAAATTCGGAAATAGTCCCCCTTTGAGGCATTCCATGATCCATGAAAATCACCATATTGTTACATCGTTCCATATATCAAAGTTTGGATCTGTTGGAGGCCTTGTTGTGAGTGAACCATTTATGAATCTGTACTTGTTCTTGAATCGCAGTGCTCACCTCATTGCACTGCTCCAAGATTGGTAGTTGTTTCCATCTAGTGAAGGTGTCACTAAGGTTGATCATGGGTTCTCTCCGGGATGCATGTAGTATGGACTCTGTGTGTCATACAAATTCGTGATAATTGGTAGGTCACCTTCTTGACCTTGATCTTCTACCATTGTTGAGGATGGAAGGTGGATGAATAAAGAAAGCTTAGTTCAAGGGACAAAAAAGCAAGGATTAGATGAGAAAGAAGCAAGGATTGGAGTTGAAGAGATTGGACCAAATTTCTTGGTCGGTTGTGATTTTGCAGCGGAGTTATACTCCTGATACCATATAGCGTTTTTGTGAAAGAATGCATCTATTTTTATTGATCGAAGAATAACCATACACAAAGCTATTTAAAGAAATTATTACCAACTAACTAGCCTAACAGAATAAAAAACTCCCAAAAAAGGGAAAACCCAACAAAATACACTCTATTGGGCCAAAAAGCTAGTCAATGTACCAAGGTCCAATTCCTTCCTTGGATAGAATCTCCTTCGCCAGACTTGTGAACCATGCGATATGGCCAGAACCATCCCTGACTTGTCTTCCTCGGTCAACACCTCACTTTCCTCGGCTAAGACTTCAATTCCCTCATTCAAGCAATCATCCTTAGTTGTCTTCAATGGTCCATAATTTTTTGGTACTATTAAGGATATCCCTGACCTCATATGTAAGGAACTAGTCCTTTTGGATACATGACTATCCCTCTTATCAAGTGTCGCTTCCTAGAATTGAACCCTTAATTTTTTGGTCTATATGAAGATCTAATGAGATCTTACACCAATAAACCAATATCTTATTGGTAATGCCGTGGATAATTTCATACAATATAGTAGCATGTCAAAAAGAGGTAAAATACAAGCTGAAAATTATTGGAGAAAGAGCAAGAATTTGAGCTCAATTATTGAAAAGCAATTTATTCTTCATTCATATGTATATATAAGCACGCCTGAGTTCAGATAATGGTACAAAATCACAACATGTAGAGGATCTATGTGAGAAAGAAGGGGAAAAAGTGACAAGTACAATATTTTAAGCTTATCACTATTACGTGTAAATGGTAGTGATAGTGATAGAACTATATTCTAAACACAATAGTAGTACTAATGGATCAAGAATGAGAATTGATCCTAGCTAAATGCTACATGGTAGTGATACAGAACATGTTCTGTTCAACAATGAAACTTTCTTAAGATCATCAAGACAATGAGCGACCTCTGAGAAAACCCCATGGTCCTGTTCCTGTTCCCATCCTGCATGTGCATTGAACATGTTTGTAAACAAACTTAGTATAATGGAATTATTTAAATTTTTGAAGCAAAAGACCATAAATAACTTTAACAACATTTAATAGAGTCATGCTTTTCCAAGTTCATCAGCTAATAATGGTAGAGATCCCTGTTTTACCAGTGCCAACAAATGCCTACAAAATTTAAGTCGGCGCAAGCATGTCTGTATTGTTTTAATGAACAAAATTTCATGACCTGTCCGTTTTAAAACGAATTAATGGATATATAGATGGTCCTCAAGCATTTAAAAATAATTTTTTTATAATAAAATAAAAAGAAATTAAATAAAGTAGTTGAAGAGAAAAAATTAACAAAAATTTTGATATTTTATTTGAATTTGAACGAATCATATTAGATCATACTTTTTTGAAACATTAAAAATCACATTACATCATAATTTATTTTCAAATTTCTTCTTTTTTATTAAATTATGTTCGCGGACCATTCATATTGCCCTATGGAAATGTCTGTAGGCTTGGTGGGAAAACAAGTAGGACTAAATGAACAAATGAGCAAAATTTGTATGTCCTGCCCGCAGTATGAGGCTCCTCTGACGTGCAAGCTTTCTGATGTAAAATCCTTAATTGAGGTATAGACCATTCATATTCAGTAATCTAGATTGATATAGTTAAGACTTAGGAGTAGCCTAACCCCAATTTATCAAGTTGTAGATCCTATAAAATATGCAGCTTGTCAATGATTCTAACTCTTTATTATTGTTGTCCTTGTATTTCCTTTACACTCTATGTAGGAGATAACCATTCAAGCAAATGTATTTGGTTCTTGGTTTTATAGTTTCTGTGCTGTTAGACACTTAACTTTGAAACTAGTGTGTTCATATTTCATAATATCTTCTAGTTACTTGCTTTTAAGTTTAGAAAGTCTACCTCCATATTCCAGCAAACATGCGAAGACTCATATATATGGTAAGGGCAATCCAGATTCCAATGAAACCTTTGCTCTTGTAGAAAAGGAATAATGAAGCTATACTTGCGAAAGACACCATGACCTGAAAAGAAAGGTAGCAGAAAGTTACTAAGTATATTTGGGAAGAGTTTACATATATATATGAGAACTGGAAAAAAGGGCATATGAACTTACCAAAGAGTATGCAGAGTAAGCGAAATCTGATGCTCCGTAGTTAACACCGTCGAAGACGAAGGCTAACGAATTGATTGGTTGAGTAGCAGCGACAAACTGGTGGGATAAAAGAAATTAGATGAAAATCACACTGAAATAATTATAGCATCAAGTTTTGTACAAGTATACCGGAAGGCCTAGTCTGATTAACTTCACAACAAGAACATCTTGGGAAAAGATTCCAGCTCCAAAGTACAATCCAAATCCAACAACAAGAGATAGCCCCACCCCTAAAACAAAACTCATCTGCAGTGTCCTTGTTGCTGCTGCACTTACCTTATCATAGTCTTTCTCAGCGAAGGAACTGGCTAGAATTGCCTGCAAGCGAAGGAAATTGATAAGTAATACTCATTATGCAGTCACAAGTCATTATAAATGGTTCGGTACTCATATTATAACCGGACACAAGACTTTGACACTACATAAAATCCCTCACACAAGTTTGCAGGATCGGATAATTTTAAGTACCTAGATAGACTCTGGTACCATATTAGAATAACTGAACCTAACTCGACAATACTCATTTTCCTTTTCATTGCACATAGAAGAGAAAAGTTTATGACGTTAAGTGTCATGGACATCTAAGTAATAGGATATAAAATCTTTCTGTGTGTACCTGTATAGCAACAGCCAAACCATCAGCAAGAAGGGATGATGTTAACCAAACCTGAAGGCAGGTTTGAAATGCAGCCATAGGAATTGGACCTAACCTTGCTGCTAATGAGGCTGCTAAGGTCACACAAAATGTCACTGCTATTACTCTTGCTAACAACAAACCCCCTGTAGTTAATCACGAAATCGAAAACAAAAATCAATATAATGAATACTTGCGTGATGTTAATAAAAATATATTGGAATACTAATCCTACTAAGAGATATATTTTAGCCTCATACCATTTTTAAGAAACCTGAAAATCTGTAAATCCTGAATGCTTGGAGGTAGGATTTCCACTTTTCGCATTAAGATCAACAATAGGGCCAATGCCATCACATATCTAAAACGATCACCGATTTGTTATTTGATGCTGCATAAGAAACTGTAATTTCGATATAACAAAGTAAGACTTACTGGGAGAGGACATGTGAAATAGCTGCACCTTTGATGCCCAATTTGCAGTAGAAAATAAGTACAGGGTCCAAAGCAACATTCAATGCATATCCCGAAACTAAATTAAACCATTTAAACAAATGAACCAAGTTAGGGAAAACAGTTGAAACTTAGAAACCAATTAACAATTTTATGCAAACAGTTGCAGAAAACAGTTCAACCAACTTTTCACTTGAGAGATCCTTTTGTTTAAGCAAACAGTTGAAACTTGAAACCAATGAACAATTATATGCGATGTTCTGGAGCAATGATTTCAACCTACCAATGATATATAAAGGAGTTGTTGTGTCCTTGAACCCTCGAAAGATTCCTTGCATGGCTAAGGATAGAAGCACTGCTGGAGCACCTAAGGCTCTCAATCTTAAGTACTTTACTGCTGGCATTTCCATAGGAGATCCCTACACAAAGTACAAAAATCTCCACTTAGTTAAAACTTAGACAAACATTGATAATAAAGAAATATATGTAACATTTTAACTATTAATAATGAAGAAACTTACAGGTTTTAGACCCATTGCACCTAATAAAGGTTTGGCTGCAAATATAAGTGTTGCAGCTTGAAGTAGGCCAAGGATTGTGCCAAAAAGAAGTGCTGTTGATGCTGCAGCAATGTGACGCTTCTTCCTTCCAGATTTTGGGACACTCTTACTACTACTAGCATCTGAAGAAGACTTGACTGTATTTGTATTGGCATCTGATAAGGAAATCAATTACCATCAGTTAATATAGATAATACAACTAAACTTTCAATGCATTCATTTCCTACCACACATTTTCCAATGGCATGATATGCTATGGTTGATAACAATGTATGTCCTACTCCTATGTATGTGCTACCGTGCTAATGCGTTTGATGCAAATTAATTCCACCATGGACGCGTATACAAAGATATAGAATGCCGAAGGCGAAAGGGGTCCGAAAGAAAATACCATCTCCATGATTTGTTTCAATTTTCAGTGTACTATCCCTTTCCACATTTTCAGGTACAATTTTTGTTGCCATGAGGTCATTTGTGACACCATTTGCACCCATAGTTTCTGTAGGAGTCTCACTATTCTCTTTGGCTGCAGCTGTTTCTATGTCTTCAAGCAAATGATCATCCGGCGTTCCAATACGGGACTTGGCCTTAAGGTCTTCATTGAACTGCTTTTCAGCTGCTTTGATGTTGATTTTCTCAATAGTGGCTTCCTCAGCTACAAAGGAAGTTGTAATACTAACCAGAGGGAAAATGGTAATCCTTGAAGCTTGGTTGAATAAAGCAATGGAAACTCCTGCAGCAGCAAGTTCCACCGGCCCTAAACACAAAAAGGAAAAGTTAGTTTAAACTTTAAAAAGCTGGAGTACTAAAATGATTCCTGCTACAACTCTATTTAAGAGTAGTATAGCTTGCAACTAGTACCACTCAGTTGTGCAGGAAAATTGTTTAGCCAAGGCACAAAACCACAAATTTTGTGAATATATGTGCAATGATTTAAACTGCAGTCCATAACAGCAATCACAGGATGACTACAATTGCAGTCATAACAGCCGTATTTCCCCATAATTATTTGTAATTTGGTAAATACGACATTACGGCAGCCACAACAACTATTGGAATTTAAAACAATGCAAGTATGTTTTTTTGTGTGCAAGCATTCCAATGGTAAGAAGAAGTACCCAAGTGGCCTATGAATGCTGTGTCTATTAGAGAAGCAAGAGGATCAGCAGCAACAGCCAGTGCAGAAGGGAATGCAATCCCTAATATCTCCTTAGCAAGGGAATCCATCTTGAAAATAAGTCTACATTCACATTATTAGAACCAATTGTTAGTATTTCAAAAAATTGCATGAGTAGCTTCCTATAGTGAAATGAACATCACACAAATGAACAGAGAGATTTAAGAGAGAAAAGAAAACTGCACACTAAGGCACCAAGAAATCTTTTTCAAAATCATATATAACAACAAAAACCAAGCTTTAATCTCAGTTGGTGGAGTCGGTTACATGGACCGAATGACACCATAACGTTCTATCATAAATCATGTTCATCGACAATTTTCAAAATAATATATCATGCCAGATAATTATAGTCAGCATGACAGTAATTATGCAAGAAACAGTGTTATAACTTATAACATACCATAAACATCATTGTACAACATATATATACCTTGCATCTTTGAAGAAAACTGAGGCAGGAAGATTCCACTTGCTCCTAGGAGCAATGCTTGAACTGATATTCTCGGCCATGATGTCCTAAATCTTAGGAAAAAAAGCTCAATCCAGAAGATGATGATGCAAAGGAATTTAAGATCCTTTAGGATGAGCCAAATATCAACAATCTGGCAAGTTGAATTTGAGGTCGTTCAGTATTTTGTACCAACAAAATAAAGAAGGAACGTGCATGATATTGAGCACCATGTAGGTAACGTAAGCTTATCTCTTACAAGATAGATAAACTAGATAGTTCTTATACATTTCCAGCATTGAAAGATTACTCTAAGTTTTACATATATGAGTGTTAGTGAAAATGTAGCAGTATCATATGGACAGAGATCACACGTTCCGAACGGTGTTTCATTCCATGTCTATAGTCAATCAGAATGATATTTTTTTGTTTTTAAAAGTTTTCTTTTATTCATGTGGCAATATATGATTAGCCCGAGATACGGAATGAGACACAATTGGAGACATGTGATATCTGTCCGTGAGAGAAGACTGAAGTTTACATATATGTCTTGGTCTACTCAACCTTCCTCAGATATGCCTAATTAAATGTCATTTTTCCATAAAGTAACCCTTCTAACAATTCATGAAAAGCAAAATGTTAAAAGATGCATGGGTAAGCAGAACATAGAAAACCGTGACAAATGTTAGTGATTCAAGAACCCTCCCAGGTTGCATGTACCCCAGATAGCGCAATTCAAACCAAGTAGAACCCAAACAAGAAACATGGCATGCGAAAGAGAAAAGTTCCTTAGCCAAATGAAGACTAGTTGGAACAGTGAACTATGGTCACTGAACACTTTACCCTCCCATAACAATGATTCTCCATGTGGTTGGAGTGCTCCCTAATCACAGGTCCCAACAAGTGATATCAAAGTCACTGGCACACTATGGCTCTAAACCTAGGTGTGTCTGATTCGTGATGGAGAAGTCCGATGAAATAAATAATTTTGAATTGTGGCAAAGAAGGGTAAGACGTGTTGGCTAAACAAGGTTTATTGAAGGAGATATTCGAAGGTAAACTAGATGAGTTGAAGCATAGACATTATGGCCTTGATGGAGAGTGTGAGAGGAGCATCATCACGGATGTAGGTAAGTGAATACTTGACCCAATGGAGTATTAGACTTTGAGACAAGTGCTGACAATGTATACCTTATTATTAGAGAGGATGATTTTCTTTCATATTAGAAGTGGTAAATGCTTATGTCATGAAATAAGATATGTGATAGGATTCACAATGTTACACAGCATTAGCATGGTGTATAACACATGCTGCATTGGTATAAATCCAGGGTATGCAACATAGTTGTTAGTTGACATAGATACAAGGTGTATCACATGAGCTACATTGGTTGAGATGCATCATATGACATGGGCATTGAAGTAGATGAAGGGTGTGGTATGAGCATTAATTGGCACCGAAGCAAGGTGTGTGGTGGTTGTACTACTTAAGGTGGAGTTTGATAAACTATGGTTGTCCGTAAAGACAATGGTTGTCTCGTATAGAGGTTCCATTGTATCGAAAGTTGTTTTAGCTATAGGTAGCTAGGTGGCATATTTCACTAAACATAGTATAAGTTTGGAGAAGTTGTAATACAATTTTAGTTAAGTATTGGGCTCCCGGTGACATCATTAAAACATTCTAACATGAAATGGGAGAAAACTCTCATGTGGAAGAAGTCCATTGATGAGCTAGTAAAGAGTTAGACATTGAACAAGGTGAAGTGGGATATTCGCTAAACTAATGATTGTTGTGTGGATTTCCTAAGGAATGTGATATTTCAATCAATGTGAATATTGTTGGGATTTGCTTGAAATAATGTATTATAAGAAGTCTTATATTGTCTATGATTGGAATGAAAGAGAGAAATAACAAATATATATTGGGCTTAAGTTCCTTATTATATCTTGTCTCGATTAAAAATATCATATGAATCTTGGGTCTAACATATTGGGCTAGGATAGTAAGCTGTGTATATATATATATATATATGTGTGTATATGTATGTATTTTTTAATCCCTAATAAGTTGTCGCAAGTAGCTGAGTATAATCAATAATAATAAATTGGTAATCGCTCAATATTTTCTAGAATGTAGGCACAATTGGTCGAACATCGTTAATAAATTCTCATATCTTATTCTATGTTCTTTATCTCTCGTTCTTTTATGTGATTGTGTGTTCCCAAATAGATGCAGACAAGTGGTATCAAAGTCAACAGTTCAGTTGAGACATGGTGGATCTAACGGGCAACAATTTAGATAAAGTGTGTGGTCCTCACACTAGATGAGAAGGTTGTTATGTATACTAAAGTGTGAAGTACTTACTACATTGGATATAATGGATTAAGTGGAAAAATTTATTTATAAGTGGAAAAGACTCAGAATCATTGTCTTAAGGTTTTGATTTAAGATATGATATCTTACTTATAACTAAATTTTCACCATCACATGACAAGTAACTAGGGTTGAGCATGACCCATCCCTGCCAGCTCACCTCGCTTGGTCTGATTATTATTGGGCCTGAATAGGGTCGAGTCTGACCGAGTCAAGGTACGTGTTTAAAAATTAGACCCGGTAAATATTTAGGGCCGGGTAGAGGACAAGTATGACTTGGCTTGGACCCATCTCATGGTTACTTATTCATTATGTTTGTATGTGTCTCTAATCAATTATATACAGAGTAATGATATCTTTTTGGTAGAAATTATTATTGATTCTCTAAGTTTTTCATCATGCATACATGATTAACAATATATATACTTATATCATTTCATATGTCAAATTACATATTCATAATAATAAATAATATTTAGAAGATTTTAACTTAAGATATATGCATTATATTTAATTGGGTTTAGGTTTAGGTTCGGGTTCATATGCTGACTCAACCAACATTTAGAGTCAGATTAGCTTCAAGTCTAGGGTCGAGTCCGAGTTCAAAAAATGATTCGATTAACATTTAGAGTTGAATAAAGGGTATGTTTTACTCGACCCAAAGTTGACTCTTGCTCACCCCTACTAGTAATAATGAATCTCCCCATAATAAGAGCTTCCTAGTTGTGGATAAAAAAAGGAAATTAAACTCCAGCAATAGATTCTTCAGAAAGTAAATTCTATCAAACATTTCTTTCTATTCTTTGCTTAGGGTATAGTATCTTTTGCCTTGACACAAATTTTTCTACACCTATAATTACACATTATTAACTTGTACGTGTACGTGTATAATGATCCTATAATTACACATTAACTTGTACGTGTATATTGTTATCCTCACGCAACAAATTGCACACACCATAAAATAAAGTACTAAGACTATACTATTCCTACACTTGTTGGCCACTACCTCTCCACTATGGGAAATTAAAACCAGTTCTTTAGGTGCATGCGTCCATGCATAAAGGTAGAGGGTGATAAAGAATTCTTTTTTGTTTGTTTTTAGATTGAAATTTCATTAGACTAGACAATACTTAAAAGCCATTGCTTTTTAAGGGCAATAATATTTCATATCATAACAAAAAGTAAAAGAAAAGCTGTGTTACTTACAATGTGTGTGCTTTTATTTTATTAAGAATAAGACTAGTATAAATAATATGTCAGTATTTTATTGTTAGATCTCGTGGGTTGTGATTTTATTTATGTGATGGATAAGGCTGTCTTAAATTAATATTTATTTTTGGTTTAACTGCATCATTTTCCTTTTACTCTATTGGGTACATGACTAATTCTATTGAAACTCGGTAACTACCCCTCTCGATAATTGTTGTTCCAAATATTTAAATCCAAGCACATTAGCATAAAAAACTTTGGTACTTGCTTGCCTTCGACAAACAACTTGTTAGTTTTCTTAAATTTAGATGCCTAAATAAACTTATTGAATCGTATAAATTTTAGAGAAGCAAATTTTTTGCATTGTAGCCATATAGTACTAAAACATTTATCGTCTTGGAATATTACTCAAAGTTATTTACTTTAATTAGTGAATATCCCATACCATGCACGAATTTTTTTAATTCAGACCTAATCCTAGAAAGAATACATTGAAAATTATTTAATACTAGTAATAGTACTAATAAAACTGACATATTTGGAAATTATGCCAATACAATCGTATAATAATAGAGAAAAAGATATATGCATTGAAAGTGTACGTGTAAAAGTTTTTTATACTGTTAATATATTATCTATAATTTATTTTTAATTATAATTAACTCTTAAATAAAACTAATACAAATGAATGATGGAAGATGTATTGACTCTGTATAAATTTTTACATTGTTGGTGCATAAATATTAAACTGATAATACTATATGAAAAAGGTAAATTAAATATATACATATATAAGAAATAATAGAAGTAAAATGGAAATAATTGTAAATTATACGTACAATTACTCTTGTCAATTTATGTTTTCTAATGAGTACATAAAATTTAGAATCAATTGCAAAAAATCTTTCTATATCCTTTATGGATTGATATAGAAGACACCGTGGGCCACTTTGGGCTAAAGCTCTGAATTCATACTAAATTAAGAATTCAAATAATAATTTAATAATTATAAAAAATGAAGAAGAAAAACATAATTTCCAAATATTTGTTATTCGTTGTTTATTATGATAAATACTGCAGCGAATTAGTTATACAAAAATGCTATCAACATAGTTTTTCATCCTTTTCTAGCATCATATAATGTAATGGTTATGTTGTTAGAATTGGTTCCATTTATTTTACTAATAATTATAGTTGATTTATTGGTTTTGATTATATTTTTGGTTTTATGAATAGAGTATTAACAAGTATGTCAATGGTTGCACTTGGCAGAGTATATCAGAGCTGAAAATGAGATGCAAATCTTATAAATTTAATAATTAAAGCTTTCATCTTTTTAGTTTAGTTTTGAAGGGGTGAAAAGAAAAATAAAATTTTACAATATATATTTTATGATTCTGAAGTCTCTATTTCCCATTATTTTCCTCCAAAATGAACTAGTGAACTATTAACCTGAAACAAGAATTTCAGCAGCACAAAAACAGTTAAATATCTTTTGTACTTCTTCTATGCTAATATATATCTACGTCAGTTATATTTGTTTGGTTAGAAAAAATATATTTAAATTAAAAATTTAATTATTAAATATTTTTCTGATCAATTATAACTTATGATATATGAAATGAGATATATTGTGATGCAGAATATCTGGTCGTAACTGGAATAATCATACCTGAACTGCTCCTATTTGATCAATTCACTTCTAACATCAAATGCAAGTTGGTGACCACTTCCCTTTCCACGAGCTCTCTATTTTTCTCACTCACTCTTGGCAAACGCAACCACACACTCCCCTTTTATAAGCACACTTTCTTTGGCCCACCATTTTTTTTTAATTTGCTCCACCCAATTTCTATATTTGTGTAAACAATTGATTTTGTTCTGAACATAAAATCCAAAAAACAAAAAAAATTCTCAAAAAAAGTATTTATTGTTATGGGATTATTGTTAAGTTAAAAAATGAGAGAATTTTTGAATTTATCTTTTCAATTAAAAATTGATAGAATAAAATCTGATGAAGAGATTATCATTTTGTTACACTAATTAAAATATATAAGTAAATAAAGATAATATAATAATAAAATAAGGTTGTATGAAAGTTTTTATTCTAAAATACAATATTATTTTTAAGATATAAGATAATTGATATGATTGTAAACTATACAAATATTTACATTTGTTTCTTCTTTTTTACCACCTAAATAATGTCTTCATAATTTAGAAAATGAGTCTTAACAACTTTATGGAGTATAGAATTAAGGTCAAACTATGAATATGATTTTTGCCAAATATCATAAGACTTTGGACATGAGATAAAAATATGATTCACTAATTCATCCACGTAACCACAAGCAACATATGTTGTTGAAACATTAGGATCTAAAGCGCCTCTTCTATTCAAATTTAATTTTGTAGGGATTTCGTTCATGTTGATTTTCCAAGCTAGGCATGTCATCTTTTTTGGTAAGAATCTTGACCATAGTTTCTATAGATATAGTTGTCACTATTTCCAAACCGAGTAGAGACCTTTGTTACAGTTGGATCAAATTCATGTATCAACTCCATATTGTTTAGGCATTATTGACCCTAAAATTTTATGTGAATCTTCAGCTTTCGTTTGTTCTGATTAGTAAAGGTTGTGCACCATTGAAATTTTCAACCATACCAATTCTCCATTTCTTTATTCACATGAGCAGCTTATTTTGAGTTTATCTGGTAGAGCATTGGAAAAGAAATATTAAGTTATTCTTCTCCTACCCATAAATCTTCAGAAAACTTAATATTACTGTTTGTCTCCATTTTCCTAACAAGAACTAACTAAAGAGGTTCATTTTTTTATACCTAGTCCACCCTCTTCTTTTGGCCTACAAGTTTCCCCCCAACTTACCCATGGTAATTTTCTCTTCTTTTCCCACCCCAAAGAAACCGTTTTTATGTGAAATATTATACAATGCTCCTATTTTATACTGAATAATCATTTTTATTAATATAAAAATAATATTTCACATACTAACACTTGAATGAAGTTAAGTATTGGATAGGTGGCCGATACCCTTAATGTTTCCCAATAAAATGGGGAAAGATATCAACAATGATAACATATCTTCTGTTCTAAGATTGATGCAAATAATTTTATGTACTCTTTTATTTTTATTGATCAGAAAAAAAATAATTAATACATATTAAATTCATATTTTACTTTTAAGAAACGATGAGTATATAAAGTAATGAACAACGAATATAACTCCATCAACAATTGAGGGGAAAATGCATTTAAATTTTAGATTGGACTAGGTTAGTTGTCTTCACGATCTTACTTATCACGAATTTAAATTAACCAAATACTTAGTGTAAAGTAAGTGTACTATATAACATCGACACGTTTCTGCATAGGCTACTTGCATGCCTTAATTCCAATAATGAGAAAAGAGTGTATGTATTAACAGTGTAAAAGTCATCATTCACTATTTATTTTCAAACACTATTTACTTTTAAATAAGGTAATACAAATAAATGATTAATAATACATCATATTTAAATTTTAGACTATTAATGCATAGATATTATATTATTTATATTTGTCTTTTAGAGAATTTTCTCAAAAACACAAATCATGGTAATTTGATACCCACTACCACCTATTGATAACCTTTCTGTAAGCTCAAGTCCATAATAATATTGTCCTTTTGGCTACATATCGTTGTGCTTCATTCCTTGGGATCAAAGTGTCTGTTCCATTTGGGCTAAGTGGGATTCCTACTAAGCTCCCATATCCCAATCTGACCTAATTTTTACTACTTTAAATTTGTATTTTTGCAAATTTAAACTTATATGGGGTGGTGTAAAATATAATCAAATTTGACTTAGTTCATCATATTAAACATTGTCATATCTAAAATAATATTTGTTTTATTATAATATTTTTTTGGGAACGACATTTGTTGGAAGGGGCAATCACATACCCTGCAAAAAATTAATTCCTTACCTATAGAGTGAAGAAATATTCTTAATAGTACAAAAAAAATCTAAAATGATATTTGTTTAATCTTCTTCAAATTTTATTCCCAATGTATATTAAAATGCTTAATCTTCAAATTTTATTCTCAATATATATTAAAATGCTTAATCTTGAGACGAGTCCTCATAACTTTTAAAAGAAAAGAGATTATTAACAAACCTTCTCATATAATATCACGAATGACAGTTTATATAATGATACTTTTTTTACATATGAGAATAATCTTAATTAAAATTATTAATAAGTACGAGTTAATTATTTTTTACTATATTTATGTCCAGAAATATTACATTTCCCTTTGCATTGGAGGATATGTAAACGGCTTGGTTTACTTTATGATTGTTATGAATGTTGTGGGTAGGAAACACTATGCAGTTGTAGGATGGGATCTGATGTTTTTATTTATGTCTTAAATTAATGAGAAAATTCCATTCATTTAAAAATAAAAATTATAAAAACAAAAATTAATATTTTAATATTTTTTTGTGAAATTTGATTGGTTTGGAACATAATGACAGAAAAATTATAGGATAGATGATTCTTTTCAACTAGTTGTATAGTTGTATTTGATTATTCGTGAACATCAAGAATAGACAAGACACCTCAGTCCTATTGTTGTAAATTACTTATAGAAAGAAAAGGCAGTATTTTTTCTGAATATATATATATATATATATATATATATATATATATATATATATATATATATATATATATAATAAAGTATATCTTCTTAGCAAAAGATAAGTTATTTCATCCAATCACTAAAATCAAGACATATATCATATTTAATCATTCTTGTATCATATATTAAAATCAAGACATATATCTAGCCACTATTTCCTTAGGTTTGAACACTAATTATTAGTCATATAGGCATTGGTTATCTTGTATTTAGTTAAGGCCTTAAGGGTTTAAACAAGACCCGATTGGCTTTTGATGCACTTCAAAAGAAGTTTGGGAGTGTTGATTTTTATAATGAATTTGATGACATTTTCTCTAATATTTTGCCCCTCTCATAATAGTTTTTTTTGTTCACATAATAAATGTAGGTCGTTAAACAGTTAGTCCTTGACAACTCGTTCTAGGCCGTATAGTAGATATAATCTAATAATTTTTTCTGAATACATTACACTCACACCCTATAAGTTTTATTAAAATTATCACTATGCCAGAGTTCCAATTTAACAGCGCGTATTTTAGATGTATAATAATATTTTCATGCGCTTTATGTTTGACCGCAGTAGTATATTGTCATGATTAACCGCGCTTCTCAAACACTGTTATATTGAATATATACAACAGCGCATCATACAAAACGCGTTGTCATATAGTTCATAAATACAACAACGCATCGTACACATGCGTTGTCATATATATCTTACATAAAAAGCGCATTTTATAGGTATTATTGACAGGGCTTTTTGTTGCATTGTTCTATTGCATATATATAACAACACATTATCAGAAACATGTTGTTGTATTATTCATAAATATTCTCAATCAGTACCTTAATACAACAGCGGAACATACACATATCGATGTTATATTAAGCATGTACAATAGCGCTGCTGTATTAAGCATGTACAACAACTCTGTCTATAAAAAACGTTGTTGTATTAATCATTTACAACATCGCATGTCAGGGCTTCCCCTATAATTTGATGTTGATTTGTAGAAATTAATACATGCTTATACATTTATTAGTAGCACAGACATTCTCAACAACACATATTTATATATTCTCAACAACACAGACACATTAATACATGCTAGAAGTTTGTTTTATTAACATCAAAACAATACAAACTACAAACAATGAATAGCATGTCAATTATGTTTTGACAGAGTACATAATTATAAATAAAAAGAATTATGCAAATTACAAAGAAACAAAATTATACAAATTACAAATAATCAAAATTAAGCTATAATTACACAAAGACTACTTGCATATACGTTTTTCTTTTCTATGATTGTTTTTGGCTTGTAAAATCATCCTTGTTTGGAGGAACATATTGATTCATCCAAAGCCCTTCATCATGATCATATCTTGTATATAAATCATCATCCATAATTGGTCCGCTCTCACGCGACTGATATGTCCCAAAAAAATGATCATCATCATCATCAATATCTCCATATTTTTGGTCATCAATATATTGATGATTATTTTGTTAGTTAAAAGAACAATGAAACATTTCATATCAGTTGGGTCACTAACATAAAATACTTATTGAGCTTGTGATGCTAGAATAAATGACTCATCTTTATATCCTGGTCTATTAAGATTCACTTGCATGAACCCTAACTCATCAAATCGGAAGCCATTGTTGTTATTAACCCACATACAATAAAAAATCGGCATCCAAACATTATGTAATCTAATTCCCATATTCGTTCAATCACCCTAAAGTTTGACATGTTCGCATATATTGAGTTTCTATCTTTTGTACTTGACATGTGTAAAGTTCGAGAAACAAGAGTCAAACCACTATTTTGCATTTTACTTTGATTATCTTAAAGTTCGAGCAACTAGTGTAGGATAACACATGAATACTTGGATCATTGGCTAACCATTTCAATCTTTTGGAAACCGAATGTCCATTTATATTCAACTCCTCATCAATGTGATTTTTTAGCCACTTTATGAAACACCGATTATGATCTTTGGAAAACCAATTTTCATTCTTACTTGGGTAAGTAAGACTTCCTTAGCATCTCCTTGTGTATTTCAACATATTTCTCAACCTTGTCGGCATTATGTAAAACATATAAGTGCCCTTGTTCCAATTCGGTTCTTATTATAATCAATATTTCATTCCCAGTAATACCTTCACCAAATGGTTTTTTTTGCATACAGAGACTTTGAAATACCCATGAAATCACCATCGGTAAGGTATCCGGTACAAAACTCAAGAGCTTCTTCAACAACATATCGCTCGATAATACAATCTCTAGTCTTGATCGGTTCTTCACATACCCTTTTAATGTCTTCATATAACGCTCAAAGGCGTACATCCATCTTATATAGGAAAGGCCACATAGTTTGTGTCTATCGAACAAGATGAATGCTTAGATGAACTATTATGTCAGAAAAAGAAGGTGAGAAATATATTTCAAGCTCACACAAAGTCCAATTAATTTGTCTTTACAATGCAGGAAATTTCTCAGGGTCAACCACTTTGCTACAAGTTGCCTTGAAGAAGAAGCGTAACTTAGTTATGGTTCCTCAAACTTTTTTTAGGTAGAATTGACTGTATTCCAATAGGCAAGAAGTGCTCCATAAGTACTTGACAATCATGAGACTTAAGACCTTTTAACTTGAGGTCTTTCATTGATACGAGGTTCTGAGTGTTGGAAGAGTACCCCTTTGGAACTTTAACACCGTAAAGAAATTTACAAAATTCCATTTTCTCCTTCCTCGACAAAGTATAAGTTGCTGGAGGTAAAAATGTATGTTTTCCCTTCATTATCGGCCCCAATTCCTTTCTTATTCCCATATTAACCAAGTCCAACCTTACATTCAAGCCATCTTTGGTCTTACGAGGGATATTGAGTAAGGTACCAAAGAGACTTTCAAACACATTTTTTCCCAATATGCATAACATCGAGGAAATGTCTTACATATAATGAACTCCAATATGACAATTCAAAGAAGATTGACATTTTCTTCCACCTATTTGTGACAACTTCTTTTGCGAAAGGTTTACCAAAGCTATTATTCAAACCCTTTAGCTTTTGAAATAATTGGTCACTCGTAAATGGCAAAGGAGTACGACCTTCTTCATTATTTTCATCAAATGCTTTTCTCCATCGTCGATAGTGATGATCTGAATGCAAAAATATATGATGGCCAAGGAAGACATTCTTCTTATAGGGTTTCAACCTCATTGAATGAGTATTGTCTTCACATACAGGATATGCAAAATGTCCTTTTATACTATATCCAGACAGATTACCATAGGCAGGGAAAGCACTAATTGTGCCTAACAACAAAGCCCTCAAGTTGAATCTTTCTTCCCTATATGCATCATACACATTTATGCATGTCTTCCACATTTCCCTCAAGTCTTCAATTAATGGAGCCAAATATATGTCTATGTCATTTCCTGGTTGTTTAGGTCCAGAAATTAACATAGATAACATCACATATTTGCGCTTCATGCATAGAGAAGGAGGTAGGTTATATATCACCAACATCATGGCTATGTACTGTGGGAGCAACTTTGAACACTATATAGGTTAATTCCATCCGTTGACAATGCAAGGCGTAGATTTCTTAATTCTTGACCAAAACTAGGATAGTCATGATCAATTTTTCTCCATTGAGGAGAATCTACATGATGCTGAAGTTTGTCATCTTTAATCATTTCATGTCAACTTTTTTTCATCTTTGGAATTGCTAAACATACACTTGAATCTTGCTTTGATGGGAAAATGTCATACAACCTTTTTAAAAATTGATTCTTCCTTCTTATATTGTAATACATCATTTAGGACAAAACTTTAATAAAGCATACTCATTAAAAAATAAGTTGCGATCATTTTCACAAGCATGTATCCTAGTGTAGTCCATGCCAATGGAGCGTATTATTTGTTTTTCATCATAGGTTTGAGAAGAGAACACATTATCTTTCGACAACATATCCTTCAGAAGTGCATGCAAGTCGGTGAAATTCTTATTAGTCCATCCATTGACAAATTTCAACTTATACAACATTGATACCGCTTCTAATCTTGTGTATTTAGTACAACCATCATATAATGGTTTCTCAACATCACTTATCAACCTCTGAAACATCTGAGGACAATCCTGAAGATCCTCTTTGACAATATTTGCCATTTCCTCGAAACGGTCGTCTTCATATGCATTTGTGTAGTTGTCTTTCATATGCATCTCATCATCACAATATATAATGTCTCTCATCTCACCATGTCTTGTCCAACATGTGTAACTTTGATTAATACCGTGACACACTAAATGAACTTTTAACTCGTTTGGAGTAATTCGGTTTGAGTTACAACATCTATTAGGGCTTTAAGCATTTTCAATTACAAACCTAACAGATGATTTCACTCATTCCTCATACTCCTTCATCAATCGATTGACACTCATCCATTTTTGATCCATTTACTATTAACAAAAAAATATAATGAGCATAAATCCCTAAAGTTTGGAGTTAAGCTCACCAAGCATAGAAAATGAATGAAATCAACCTAAATGAATGAAATCACTTTCACTCATTTATAAGCAAAATATTTATAACTCAATACAAGCTAAATATAATGTAATTAAAAAGACAAATAATTATAAGGAAAACTCACTTTCAATTTGGTGTTGAATGCGTGAAAGATGATTTTGAGGTTAAACGAGTGATAGATTTTCGAAATCAGTGTTGAATGATTTTCGTGTTGAATGAGTGAATGATTTTCGAGGTTGATTTTCGGTGTTGAATGATGATGAGGTTGAATGATTTTCAATGTCGATTTTGAGAGTAAATGAGTTTCGCTGCTGAGTAAATGAGTGTTGGGATTGCTAAATGTATGAGAATGTGAGAACACTTTAGTTTTTTAGGGTCTGATAATATCTTCAACATCGTATAATGAAGATAGTGATGTCAATGATACCTAATCAACAACGCCTCCTACTAATAGCGCTATGGAAGAACTCCCATTTCAAATATAAAGAATGTAAGTGTTCCACAGCGCAACCTGAAGGAAACAATGTAGAGGATATAATAGTTTTTTTTAATGAAATTCAAATTAATAATGACATTATGACATTTGATTAATGACAATTAATTAAATATATAGAACAATTAATAATGACAATAAATAACATTCAAACAATGTAACAAATGGGAACCCGTTAATCGATTAAGAAATGAGATAATTGATTACATGGAGTTACAGTAGCTGAAATCTTTGATTTTGTAGGTGCGTTAATCGATTAAGTATTGGTTAATCAATTAAGTGCAAAGGAAATAGTTTTTTGATCATATCGACAACGCTTCTTCTAAAATGCATTGTTGTATATCTAAACGAAAATTTGAATGCGTTGTTGAATTCAACGTAGTCAACAACACAATGTTAAAAAACATTGTTGTATAGGTATAACAACACATTCTTAAAAAAAAAAAACAAACTGTTGAATACCATTATTCCTAATTCTACACAATTAAGCACACAACAGAAAATAACTTAAATGCATAGAGAAACAGAACAAAACAACAAACTAAATGCATACAGAAACACCAAATCACAACTATATGAACACAACTGAATTTCAAATAAATTTATATATTGAACATTAATTACACTATAATGTTACAGAAACATGTATTACATACACTAAATCATATATATTACATTGAACATTAATTGAATTCCCTAAAGCTACAATCTGTGCAAATATCTACTATACCTATGATTTGCAAACAAAACTAAGTACAAACTTTGACCAATATTCTCTAATCTGGTTGACTTGATCATCTGTATATGATTTGTCAACAAACTTTATTTCATTAGTTGGTCAATGCTAAATGATGTCCTTCATGAATTTCAGCATATAATAGCCACAATCTACCTCGTTTATTTGGCAAGGGGTCTACAATTAAAATGAAGTAAACATATAAGTATAACCTTAGTTGAAATATGAATACATCACACAAAGAAAATGTACTTAATTACTAAACAACTAGGAAAGTGAAAGTGTAACTAAAAGTTTAAATGAGTAGTCCATTTACCTAGAAAACAATTCTTTCATAGCGGGGTACTTGTTAGGATCAACATGTGTGAATAAGTCAAAGTAGTATATTTCTTCATTGACCCGATTGATGGCAACCAAAAGCCAATGTTGCCTAACAAAACATATGAACAAGGTTAGGAAATTTTAAGCACAACAAACATACTAAAGACAAAAATATAAAAGACAATTAAAAAATGCTCACCCGATATTAAAATGTGCAAGAAATAAATCTCTTCTTTATGAATGAGGAGAGTATCTACAATTCTTTTTGTCTGTTCCCTAATCTTTTTTGTTACTCGACACGAAAGCGGTAATGTGTGGGGATATGAACATCAACTTTTTCTTATTTATGAAACAACATTTTCATATAAGTACCTAATATATATAACACAAATGTTAGTTAATTATAACACACCACCATGTAAAAGCGGGAAGTTAAGAAAACATAATTTACCTCATATATACACATACAATAGTTGCACCTATACATTCATGTTTATTTACATTCTGGACTTCATTGATGCTAACGTATTCTTCAACATCAATCCCGATGACTTCCTTAGGAATTGATATACTTATTATATCATCTCCCAACTTCTGTACATGCTCAAACAACTGAGTACTGTAGTTGGTCGTCTTCTTGGAGCTCACATCCCCTGTAGATAGCTTTGAGCTCACATCACCCTTAGATGGCTTCGAGATTTGATCTCTGGTAGATGGCATCAAGCTCACATCCCCCAAATATGGCTTAGTCTTTTGGTTGCTACTAGAGGTGGAGTGTACATTTCCTAAAATATTCAATAAAAAATATATCAATTATAGATCAATATATATATAATATAAGTGAGCAAAAGATGAAAAATCATACCTTAGAAGGAATTACTTGTACAGGTCTATTTACCAAGCCACAAAAGTGCCTATGGCACCTCCAACTTTGAGATATCCTCATCGAGAGGAATTGACAACAACACTTCATCATCGATTGCAACATCAATCGAGACCTTCACATAATGATGTGTGATACATGTATTATACAACATAGCATCAGCTGACTTGTGCACTTTCCCTATATCCACCACTCGGCTACATGAGGTATCTAGAAAAAGTTTGTAAGAATTGATTCCCTTTACGTTAGTTAAAACATATAATTACTTTACGACTATAAACTAAATGGAAAATAAATTAAAATAAGTTAACTAAATTACCTCGGGAATGAGAATCAGTATGAGAATGTTTTAAGGAGCAGGTGTGCAACTCTCATTGATGGTTAAAGGAAAAGTGTCAGCAGTATTAGCTAGTCGTTGCCACTCAGCTTCCTTCACCTTCATTGATTGCTCAAATTAGTTGAACCGTTGCATGAGGTCATCCAATTGATTTTGAACCTGACTCATATGAGCTTTGGTTACACACTTTGATGGGGTACAAATGTTCGCTGGCTAACCCCAAATCCTGCACCACCGATACGGCCAGGGTAAATAAAGTATTATGCGACTATCCGTCCGTGCCTCCTTTTCTTTTAGGGCAACCTGACATATCAAGAAAAAAATAATGTTAATTAATCACATTTTGATAAATAAAGTATGAAAATTAAGTATAATTAAAAATGAACAACATGTTTTGCCGCTTCTTGAACTTGCTCGTTATCGATGACACCATCCTTGTTCTTACAGGCATCAACCCATAGAACATCGAGTTCTACTTCATGTGGAGTCAAAGGTGTAGTGTTTTTGTTGTCCAGCTGCCAAAACAGAAGAATCGAAGAAAAATTTGTAAGTATTGTTAATTTATAAGTACATTATTGGTTATGTTTTATATGCATATATATATATATATATATATATATATATATGCATATAAAACATAACCAATAATGTACTTATAAATTAACAATACTTACAAATTTTTCTTCGATTCTTCTATACCCCGCTCGAGAAGCTCGATATGGATACAAATGCTTAGATTCCTTCTTGCAGTTTTCATTACTTACTTTCTACAAAAACAAACAACATTAACATCAATAATCATATATGTATATACAAAAGCATATTTAAGAATAAAGTCATACAAAGAATATGATTTTACCAAGAAAGATTCGTCTTGTGTGCGTAGGGTGACAAAAGTCTTCCAATCCTCTTCTTCAGTGACATTTGCCTATTTCTTTAGAGGTTTTAGGTTGACATTGCCATCAGAATCTATGATACATTTTCTGACATCAGTTCTGAATTGTCGGAGAGCCTTGCTAGCCGATTTAAGGATATAATCTTTATGTTCCTCACCAACATCAAAAGTTAACTGAAATTAAAACACATATACATTATATTGTATGCAAGCACATGCATATACATACATTGCATGCAAACACATATACGTACGTTGCATGAAAACACAAAAACACACACACTGAAAAATAAATTTACTGTTATTTCATTCCAAATACGCTCATTCACGACATTCAATCTAACATCAGTCCATTTGCTGAATGTTAGTGGCACATTCTGCCTAACCACGACCCCAATGTAGCTTACCAATGAGTTGTAACCTTTCGAGTTTACTAGTTGACCTTTTGAGTTCCATTGAACTTCTATCTTCACATCCTTACTTCTTGTCTGAATGACATTCTTCATGGAAGTCATTCCACGTGGAGTTCGTTTTTTAGCAACGATTTACTTGTCTTGTGGAGTCGGTGTAGCTTCGTCACCACTGTGAGAACCATGATCACCACTTTGGGAAGCCATTGATGAAGTCTTTTTAGGGTTTATGAGAGTATGGGGGTTTTCTGAGAGTAAAAGGTTTATTTTCGATTAAGTTTGAGAGCGTAGAGGGAACTGGTTCATCTTTTAGATATTTAAACTGTAGTGACAATTGAACATCACTTTCTATAGACAGCATTGTTAATAACACATCTTCAACAATGTATATTAATGGTAGCATTGTTGTATTGACATCTTCAACATCTTCAACAATGTATATTAAGGATTGCATTTTTGTTGTGTATCTATCTGTTTACAACTCATTTTCATGAACACATCAACAACGCTTCTTGGATGATGTGTTGTTGAATAGAATCTAATCGACAGTGCTATCTCAACTTGGCACTATTGAGTAGAACCTAATTGATAGCACAATCTTAATTATGCGTTGTTAACTGAACTCATTTTCTAAATTAACAACGTATTCCTAATTATGCACTATTAAATTGACATATTATATTACGTGTCAAAATACACCATGAAAATAAGTTAATTAACATGAAGTTACCATGAAGTGAATTATCATATTATTGTGTACATTAAGTTTTGTTTATTGTATTTATTTAGTTTTGTTAATTTGCTTATTGTGTTTATTAATATGGAACTGCAAAAATATTAAACATTAATAACCATTCAAATAAATAACAAAAAAATAGAAATTAACATCCAAATTTGTCCGAATTTTGAAAATAATACAAATATAACAGCACAGAGTAATCGGTTACTCATCTTGAGTAATCGGTTACTCAAAAACAAATTTTTAAAATTTTCAAACAACAACTTTGAGTAATCGATTACTCACTTTGGGTAATCGGTTACTGAAACACGATGTTTAACCCTGTAATCGGTTACTCTCCAGTGTAATCGATTACTTTCCCCAGAAAAACTTATTTTTAGGCAAAATTAAGCTATAAAAATGATTTTTAACCCAAAAATTTAAGTTTTTGAACACAAATAAATATATTTAAGATCAATTAGGCATGAGATAATAATAATGAAGCAAACATATAATCATATAAGCATG
>NC_032013.1:17961114-17961667 GCF_001865875.1 Lupinus angustifolius | reverse complement strand
TATACCTTTACTTATGTCACTGATGATGTTGTCGATAGGATGATTTCGATGAGTTCTCCATTCTTTTGGTAGATCTGAGTGAATATGCTCTTCTTGAGAAGATAGATTATCATCTTTTCTCAATTCTTCAGGTTCAGTTGTAACATCAACAATAGAATTTTCTTTGGCAGAGGAACTTGGCAAGTCATCTTCATCATAGGATATCACATCTTTTAAAACATTATTGGTTTTATCAAAAGTTACATGAACATATTCTTCCATGGCTAGAGTTCTTTTATTAAAGAATCTATATGCTTTACTCATGAGAGAATAACCAAGGAAAATCCCTTCATCATCTTTTGCATCAAACTTGCCCAAGTTATCCTTACCATTGTTCAGGACAAAACATTTACAACCAAAAACGTGTAGATGAGAAATGTTAGGTTTTATACCTTTGAAGAGTTCATAGGGGGTTTTCTTAAGAATAGGTCTTATAAGAACTCGATTCAAAACATAACAAGCAGTGCTAACTGCATCAGCCCAAAAGTATTTTGGGAGGTTAGTTTCATTTAAC
>NC_032013.1:17959647-17961014 GCF_001865875.1 Lupinus angustifolius | reverse complement strand
CCAAGATCATCACAGAATTCCTCAAAAGAGGAGTTTTGAAATTCTCCCCCATGATCACTTCGTATAGCAACGATTTTTAGAGATTTTTCATTTTGAACTCTTTTAGCGTAAATGCTATAGGCTTTGAATGCCTCATTCATATGTACTAAGAAGAGAATCCAGGTATATCTTTCTTATGTACTAAGAAGAGAGTCCAGGTATATCTAGAAAAATCGTCTACTATAACAAGAGCATAGTAATTTCACCAAAACTCTTTGTCCTTGAGGGACAAAATAAATCCATATGAAGTAGTTGTAATGGTCTATTAGAAGAAACCATGTGTTTTGGTTTGAAAGAAGTTTTTGTTTGTTTACCCATTTGACAAGCACTACATAGAGTGTCTTTAACAAATTTCATTTTGGGTAAACCGACAAGTAAATCTTTCTTAATAAGTTTATTCAAATGTTCCATGTGGATGTGAGCAATTCTTCTATGCCAAAGCCATGTATCATGATTATCATTTGCTACTAAACATGTTATAGGTAAAGCAGAATTCATGTCAATCATATATATTATTTATTCTCTTACCGATAAGTTTAGAATTATCATTACTTTCAATGATGCATTTATCTGGGTATAATGCCAGATAAAATCCTTTGTCGCATAGTTGACTTATGCTTAGAAGGTTATGTTTAGGTCCTTCAACATATAGTACACCTTCTATAGTTGTTGATAGTGGCTTTCCAATTCTACTAACTCCAAGAATTCTTCCCTTGTTGTTGTCACCATATGTGACATATCATTTGTCCATTGGAGTAAGGACAGAGAATTTACTTTTATAGCCCGTCATGTGTTTTGATCAGCCGCTATCCAGGTACCATAAATTGTAGGCGACTCTCATGTTTTCCTACAAAATAAATTAAGTTTTGTTAGGTATCCAATATTCTTTGGATCCTAGATGGTTAGTACCTTTCTCGACCCATTTAAATTTTCCTAGGGGTACACCATATTTTCTAATCATGCATGTGTTTGGTGTATGCCTATAAATTTTACAATATGTACATATGAGTTGATGAAAGTGTGTTCTAGATTTTTCAAATGTATGGATACTTTCCTTTTGAAAGTTTATTTTCTTTTGGACACTTGGTTTCTTGAAACCATGGCTTTTTGAATAGCCAAGACCTCTTCGGTCTATTGAGTGTCTTTGATTATTGATAATTTTTTCTAAGCTTTTACCACTTTTGTTTATTTTATTAAGTTCGAGACTTAATGTTAATACTTTCTTTTCAAGAGTTACGCAGTTTTGACAAGAGGATGAAGAAGGTTTGTTTCGAAATGCATCTATTTCAGATTTTTGTTTTAGAAACATTTTTGACAATTTAACATAT
>NC_032013.1:17955504-17959547 GCF_001865875.1 Lupinus angustifolius | reverse complement strand
GAGATGCCATAAGTGATAGATGTGCTTGCTCTTCTTTTTCTGTTTCAGATGCATAACTTGCATTATAGTCTTCCCAAGCAATGTATGCTCTTCGTCCAGTCTTTATATCATTCTTTCCCTTGAAAGAACCCTTTTTCAAGTTTGGACAATCCATCTTTATGTGACCGGGTTTGCCACATTCAAAACATGTAAAATTTTGACTTGAGGTGGAGACATCATTGCTTTTGGCGAATTTCCCTGTTTGACCTGTTTTTGCGCCTTTGTTCATTTTCAGGAACTTGCTGAATTTCTTTACGAAGAGACTTATATCTTCTGTATCATCCTTTTCTGATTCATCTCCAGATGAGTCATATCTATCAACCTTTGCTTTTAGAGAAATATTTTTCTTGCTCCTCGTGTTGGTCAAGTTGGCTAAGTTCTAGTTCGTGTTCCTGCAATTTACCAAACAAAGCAGCCAAAGACATTTTGGATAAACTTTTCTTTTCAGAAATTGCAATTACCTTTGGTTGCCATATTCTGGTGAGTGATCTAAGAACTTTTAAGTTTAAGTCACTATTTGATAGAACTTTGCCAAGTGCAAGAAGGTGATTGGTAAGATGAGTAAATCTCTTTTGTAGATCAAGAATCTTCTCTCCAGGCTTCATGCGAAACATTTCATATTCATGAGAAAGAGTGTTAAGTCTTGATCTTTTTACTTCCTCTGTTCCTTCGTGTGTGGTCTCTAGAGTATCCCACATTTCTTTTGCAGATTTACAATTTGATACTCTAAATAATTCATCAATACCAAGAGTAAAGGTGAGAATGATCTTTGCCTTTAAATCATATTGTACCTTCTTTTTGTCTTCATCGTTCCATGATGATTTTGGCTTTGTTTCCCTTATACTGTTGATAACAGTGAAGGGTATGTATGGTCCTTCTTCAATTGTATTCCATATGTCTAAGTCTTGAGACTCAATTAAGATCCTCATTCTAATTTTCCAGAAATCATAACATTCTCCAACAAAGCTTGGAGGGCGGTTGATGTTGGACCCTTCTCCTAGGAATGATCTTGAGGCCATCTTGATGTAGGACCAGATTTGAGAGTATCTTACTCAAATATAGCTCTGATACCAATTATAGGAACAAGATTACAACTAAGAGGGGGAAGGTGAATTAGTTGACTTAAAATTGTAGTACCTTTTTCTGCAAAATGTAAGAGTTAATGTGCAGCTGATAATATTGCATAAAATAAACAAGTATAAAGTAAAGAGGAAAGGGAAAGGAGAGTACACAAGTATTTTATACCGGGTCACCTTCTTGTCCACCGAAGGCTACGTCCAGTACTCTTGCAACACAAGAGATTTTCCACTAAATATTATGAGTAGTAATTACAAAGTCTCACCCCGAGATCTATAAGTACCTTACCCACTCTCTAATATTTATACTCTTGGAAAACACTTTTCCAATTTACTCTATCCCCTTTCTATTCACACATTGTGAAAGAAAGTTTATTGCAATGAATGAAGAATTTCAGTGATGGCTTTGGATTGCCTTTACAAGTATGAAATATTATAACATTTGCAATCCTATCAACTCTCTTTTTATGCTTAGTAATAATGCTCAATAGATTTGTAAAACTTTGAAACAATTACTTCAAGTAACTCAGAAAAATTCTCTTTTGAAAGTTTAAGAACTTAGTGCAAAAAATGCAGAAAAATAGTGAGAGAATTTTTCATAGTAGTATGGGAGTTATATGAAAGTTGTGTGTTTGTGTTGTGAGAGTTAGAGTCTTTATATAGACTTTCAAAACACTCATGGTGTCTTTCTGAAAGTGTAGGAGTTATTTGAAGTGAAGAGATTTCATTTGGAGTGAAAACATTTCGTTTTGAAATCTGAAATCTCATGCAACAGTCNAGTAATCGATTACTGATAGTGGGTAATCGATTACCCAAACTCACTGTCCACTATTTATTTAAAAAAGAATTAGAGTAATTGATTACACCATTTGGGTAATCGGTTACTCAACTTTTGTAAAACTGGTAATCTGTTACTCAAAGGCAGTAATGAATTATTCTGTATAGTTTTAAGTTGGATAACTCTCTTTCTCTCACATGTAACTTGTTACTTGAATGAAGTAACCTGTTACACATCATTTAAAAAATGTTTTAAGTATTTTTAAAGTGTTTCATTATTCTTTAAAAATGGGTTGAGCATTAATACTTTGCATAACAAGGAGTTTTAGGATAGAAGTACCTATAGAGACTTAATCTAATTTTCTTGAAGCTTTATTATTCTTTGTCTTCATAAGTATTCTTCCTTTTCTTCTTTTCGGTGATGTTGGTGTCTTCATCAAAACCGTACCAAGGTCAGGAGCAAAGATCTTCTTCACAGATAACACTTGCATTAGTATGCAATGTTGATGTTCTTCTGCCTCGTTTTCAACAGCGTTGTTCAAAATTGCATTATTGAATGATCGTTGTTAATTACGATATCTAGCATAGTGTATATAAATTACTTCTCATTTTTCTGTACCTAAATAAACCTTTAAATTTATATACATACATTAGACTGAGTTATTGATTATTCATACAGAAGAGATAAGTATAATTTTTAAACAAAAAAATAATTAGTATAATTAAGTTAATCAAAATATGATAAATTGTAAACACAAATCCAAATAGTATAACAGTTAATTACTTTTCATCATTTTTGGCTTATTATAATATAGTATAAGAGCGACTTAAACAATATATCCTTCGAATTATTGATGCATTTTGTAACGAACTAAAAATATTGAAGAAATGTTGATTCTTATATTATTTGGACTTATCTCTGCAATATATAATTTTGTTTAATTTAATTACAATTGTCACCCATTTTTTGTTTAAAAGATATGACTCTTATTTATTGTAAAAAATTAGTTAGTGTAATGTATGTATATAAATAAAGATGACTTGTGCATAAACAAAAAAGAGAATGGTAAATTGTTTAATTTAACTAAATCTCATGAGGTGTCAATGTAATTTACTCTATATTTTAATAGATATGGGTGCTAAATCACACCCTTTTTCATTGACAAAAACATGAAACAAAGTTACAATAGGAAATAGAAAAGTTCAACTACTAGTTGTTAGAATGAGCATTTAAGTTCTATGAAGTGTAAAATGTAGAAAACTCCAAGTTGCACATGGGTGGTAGAAACAGTTCAAAAATATTTATAAGCATTTATTGCACCGTAGGGGTGTGCCCCAAGGTTTTTGTGGTGGGAAATGACACAGACAACAAAAAACCCTCTGTACACGCATACACCATCATCTCATATGTCGTTGTCATCGGCTTGGGCTTGAATTTTTTTTATTTTCTCTAGTTGTCATGTTGACCAAGTCAACACGTCTTCCAAAAGCTTGGCACATATGTTCACCAAGTCAACACACACTGCCAACATTGAAGAGATAAGGATGGATCCAGTTAATGTGGCCACTTTAGATGAGAACATTTTCTAGGTCGTCGAATCAAAATGGGCATTGGGGTTCTCCCCTATAAATAGAGGTGTCACCCATTTAGAAAAATCACATCAGTTAAGACGCATTTCCTCAACTTTTCTTCTCTCATTCTCTGCCGAATATTTCTTGCTACCTTATCCCTATTTCTTTATGTGGTACAAGAATTGACATTAGAAATAATATTGTGGGAAATTCAAGAATTGCCATTAGTAGTCATATTGTGTGTAATTCGAGAATTGACATTGATACTCATATTGTGAGTGATTCTAGATTGGTTCTCGCACTGTAATGAGAATATGAAACAAAGAACTGAATTGTTTTATCGTGAGACGATGTGATTGATAGTCTGCTTATACATTAGGAAGTACCATAAAACATATTAAATAGAGCGAACTAGTCGTGACTCAACCAATAATTAATCTTCGATGCTATAATTATTTGTTGCAAGTCGTTTACAATAGTAAGACAAAAATGTCACAAAAACGTCATTGAGCAAGGACCCCTCGCTGAGCACTTGTTGAACGAAGATCATGAGCGAAATTTCCAAAACTTGTTGGGGGG
>NC_032013.1:17867030-17955404 GCF_001865875.1 Lupinus angustifolius | reverse complement strand
GGCATTAAAGAATAAATAAATTGTGGAATAACAATAAATAAAAGTTAGTAAGTTAGCTTCATCACTTTTATATATTAAAAGGTGTTTCAACAAATAAATTTATTGATAATACTTTACTATTTTACAATTTACACTTCTTTCAAGATTTAATTGTAGTATAGTATATAGATTATGTCGAACCACAATGAATTGCCTAATTGAATGAATCATATGAACATGTCAATGCACAAATAATGAGTTAAACATATTTTGGTTTTAATTTGAATTTCATATAAACAATTAACCAGAAACATAAACTAAATATTAACAAATTCTTGAGGAGACAAGATCATTTTGAGTAAGGAAAATATTTCTCAACTTCTTATAAATTTGAAGTACTTAGACAAGTTCTTATGATTTACTTTGATTAACTCCAAACACCAAGTTCTAAAATCATCATTTTAGTGTATGTCCTAAAATGGTAGAATGATAATCACTTTATATATGTATACAATATTAACATACTTCTTCTAAAATCATACTTTATTCATGTTAGCAAATCCATACATATATATATATACATATATACATATATATATATATATATATACACATATATATATATATACATATATATACACATATATATATATACATATATATACATATATATATATACATATATATACACATATATATATACATATATATATATATATATACATATATATATATCAAAACTAGCCGCATTAACCACACTTATATGTGTATTAAAATTATAGTTTTATATCTCAGTCTTAAAAAATAGTGACATATACTGTGAGAAGAATGTAATGAAAGAATATATTATGAAAATATATGAGTGTAATATCAATGTATTATTATTGTAAAAATTTATATACATTTATTATATTAATGGCTTTTTATTTAAATTACTTTTTTTTAAAAAGTTAATAATAATTAAATATGAATGATGAATAATACATTAACAATATCCAAAACTTATTTTTGTCTTCCACTTCACCGTCTGGAAGCCACGGGTTCTTGATATATAAAATTGAAATACGTACACTTTCCCTGTGCTTTTCTTTGTCTATCATATATGCTTTCACGTCTTTTCATATTTTATAAATTAAACCTTCAGCAACTATGAAGGAAGATTATTGACCGCAAACTTTGTGTAATCATACATTTGGTGAAAATATATTAACCTAAATTATGTTTCAAATTTTGTTTTGAATCAATAATATTATAATAAAAATATTGAAACAAAATTAGAAAATAAAAATATTTAATTTTTTAAAATAATATTGTATTTTTAATTAGTCTAGAATAGGATTCGATATACGATTTGAGAACCAGATTCTTATCTCATTCTAGCAACTTTTATTGAAATGGTGCATGCAACATATGAGAGACTCCTTTAAAAAGTTTCATTTAACAATAATAAAATTTGTCATTTTCTCTTACATCAACCAATAACATTAGTTTATTTTCAAATACGTTTTGTTTTATTTGAGAATAAGGAAGAAATATATTGCTATCCTATTGTTGTCAAATAATGAGATACACTAAACATTAATATATAAAGAGTTTAAAATGTATGCACTATCAATGTAAAGTTTTTTACACTGTCATCATATCATTTATCAATGATTTATAATACATTTGTTTGATAGTCAATGATAGTTAACATATGCATGATGAATGCTTTCTTGAAAATGTAAAAATATTTAAATTGTTAGTATATATATATTAAACCCAAAAATAAATATCTTATACAACTTTTTTTTTAAATTAAAAAACTTAACAAACCAAACGAAATTTGCTATCCTCATACTACTTGTTGAATGAATTGGAAATTTTAATAATAAATATTTTTTTGACTGTTTTTTTAATAAGTAAATGTATGGAGTAAGGAGTGTCAAACTGATTATAACGTACAAAAAAGTTTAATACAAGTATAATGATTGATACACCATTGAGCAAAGGTGTAAGAAGATGATCTCATATTTTTTGAGAACCATACCCAAGATCTAATTTGGATCAAAACCATAATATAAATAAAACTAGCATTTTCTCCTCTAAAAATAATATCATTTCTCATGCTCCAAATGAGCCAGATAACAGAAAACCACAACATTCTCCACAAAGATTTCCCTTTACTAATTTTGCATAGAGAACCATGAACCTGAAGCCCTTCCACAATCGAATTCGGCACACTATAATCTAGATGAAGCCAAGTATAAAATCCAATCCACACATTGGTGACAAAGGAACAAGATAAGAATAAGATAAGAACAAGTGTTCAATACGTTCATCATGCAAAAGATATAGAACACACGTCAAATCATCCGCCCCAATAATATTTCTCTTATGAAGCTCAGTTCTAGTTGGTACTCTTTCTTTAAGAATTTCCATATTAAACAACAAAACTTTGAAGGCACACAATTAATCTAACATAAATGAAGAATATTACATGACTTCATTGCAACTGAATTCAATTGTACTAAGTACATAGTTCTCACCACATGGAAACTTGATTTATCAAGATTCTATCTCCATTTATCACTAACACCAACCGTGCAATAATGGTTTAATTTCGAATAAGGACATAAATACTTCTAGCAGGATCTTCCTTCTAATAAAAAAGACATCTTCTCCGGTAAATGTGTCAAGACCACTCCTCATTTATCACATCCTTTTTATAATAAGTTACACAATAAATAATATACTCTTATGAGACAAAAAAATATATCATGTATGTAAACACAAGGACAAAAATATATTTCTCATAACAACAATTTCATAAGTTAAAGTTTGATAACTTTGTTTCTTTTATTTTTAAAAACACATTGTCCTCTAAATATCATGAGATTTTAGTGTAAAAAAATAAAGAAAAAGTAATATAGGTTATAAACATATTTTTTGGTAAGTAAATTTTATTAAAAAAGGAATAAAATTATATCAAAAAGATATGAGACAATCCCACCAAAATACAATGGAAAAAACAACAATTTATCCAAGAAGGTGCTTAACAGTACTAATCCAAGCACAAAATCATATTAGAGACCCACTCAAATCAACACGTGAAAATCCCTTTAATTCTACTTTTGATCTAAAACCAAGCCTTGAATTTGATTTCATCCAACAACTCCTCCAAACCCAACCTCTTGTTGTTAAAATAACATCATTTTTGCATCGTCAAAGAGACCAAATACCATGGCCATCCAAATAACAGAACCAATACCTTTTGATAAACAACCCTTAACTAGAAGAAAATATTGTAGACGGTGAGACTTAGTTGTAGAAGGAAGTGTAACCCCAAGTCCCAACCACTCAGAAAGTAGTTGTCAAACCCGATAAGAGAAATGACAAGAGAAGAAAAGATGATCTGAAGTCTTCGATTGAGTCTGACACTAAGTACACATAATATCATTTCTAGAAAAGATATCACCCCTCTTGGCAAGATGCCACTTACTTGGAATCCTATCTAAGATAGTTCTCCAGCAAGCACACAAGTCTTCATAGGTGCCCAAGATTTTCAAACTATGTTCCAAAACTCACGATCCTCTTCACCAACCTCCTCATCTTGCCAAATAAATTGGTAATCCGACTTGACCGAATAACATTTAGAAACCTCATGAACTCAAATCCATTCATCTTTAATATCTTCCTTCAACTAATCTACTCCAACAACTCCATCAGCTCCTCTATCACAAGCTTCTCCCAGTCGAAAGGTTCCTGTCTCCATGAATGTTGCCAAATCCACTTCCCCTCCTTCCAAACACCTAACTGACCCACTTGAACCTCCTTCTCAGAATAAATATTATAAAGCCTAGCAAATGAATCCCTCAAAGGACCCTCCCTCACTTAATAATCCTCCCAAAATCTAGTATGACTCCCGTCTCCCACCACCTTTTTAAAACCACCCTTAATTCTCTCTCTACCATTATCCAACCCTCTCACCATCCTCTTCAAATATCTCCACCACAAGGAGTCTGAGAACCAACTTATATCATTCTCACCATAGTCAGAATTACTCTGATCCCCATATTTCGATTTTAGAACTTTAAGCATTGCAACTTTTATATATATATATATATATATATATTATCAAACATGTACGCTTACGTGCCTATGTGGTGGAATCAAATTGAATTGGTCTCAAAATCAGTACTGAATGAACTCGGACAAACTCACTCAAACTAATGAGTCATTCAATTATTTTGGGTTCTAGAAGCTTGATTTACATGCCTAAATGATATCCTTTTCAGTTTTTTCTTAATGAATTCCAAAACCCGAATATGATTCTTCACACAAAGAATCCTCCTAAAAACCCTTAATCCATCTTCGACTCTTCCCGTCTGATTCTCAGTGGTTATTGTTTTTTTACTCATCAAATGTTTATTATCTCTTAGCCTATGTTTCTCCTTCTATAAGGATAGTTAAATATGAACAATTGGATTCATTTAGAATGTTGTTGTAGCATGCTTGATTATATTATCATATTATCCATAAATAATCATGTTGCTAGTTAGTAAATACTTATGATGAATGTTATGGATAGATGTCATCATGTGAAATTTAGTAAAAGACAAAAAAAAAGTATGTACTAATGGTGTATAATTTTTATACACTATCATTTTATGATCTGTCATTAATATTTAATCATCATTGACTCTTCAAAAAGTAATCCAATTGAATGATATAATAATCGTACATAAATCTTTATAGTGACGGTGCATAGACATTACATAATAAAAAATGATTATGGTGAGGTATATACATTGGCTTTATAATAGGTAAATTATATTTAAAACACTACAATAAATTTTTCATATACCTAAGGATGAAAATCGTAGGTAAAAAACAAACAATCGTAGGTATAGCTCAAAAAATGTTTACCTACGAACATTTTTCTATCGTATTTAAGTCACTATATCTACGATTTCCCCTGTCACTACAAGTTTTAGTGATAGTTGTCAAACGCTTAGGTATAAAACTTCAACCTATACCTTGGGATTATATCTGTCACTATAGGTGTTTATACTTGCAATTTTTCCTATCACTATAAGTTTTAGTGATGGAAGTCAGAACCGTAAGTATAAGACTTATACCTTCAATCTTTGTCAATCATTATAGATAAGTATATTTTTCTTATACATATGGTTTTATTCTATTGGTATAATCCTTCATGATATTAACATAGTCTTATATATACTTAGGGTATTGTTTCAACTTGTTTTAATGACTCATGGTAACAAGAAATCATAATACAAATGTATAGTAGAAAAATAAATTTATGAACACATCATTATATTTAAAATTAAAAAAAGTTATATAATCTGTTGAAATATATGAGTTAAATATGTCAATATATAGCATACATATGAAAAGTCTTATAATCCTAAAAATTATACAATTTGGATCATATCCATCTAAATAGATACAATTGTGTTTCTAGAAAAAAAATGATTCATTTCTAGTTTATTGCATCAAAAAGAAATTGGTTGTCTAATCGTCACCTGTGAGGAATAAAAAAGACAACAATGAATGAATAAAGTAATACAATGGAAAAACTCTAATAATGAAAATTGTTATACCATATTCATTATCTTCTTTACAATTTGAATATGGAGAACCAAAATAAGATGGGAAAAGAATCTTGTACCTATTAAAAGCAAAAAATAGAACTTAGGTGAATTATTTTGGTGCGCACAAATTAATAATGGTTGTAGATAGACATATATAATACTAATATAATACATCAATATTAACATTATGTAGTGTTGCTTCCATATATGAAAATTGAAGTTATTAAACTATACCAAATGATCAACCATCTTCGTCCAAACTAACTACTTCAAATTCACCTTGTAAAAATGTGGCTATAAGCAACACTTAAAACCATTGCCTATGATAGATTGTAGAACATATAGTTATCAACTTAGACATTCATAATTATATTACATTTATACCTACGATTTTTTTACGTCCATAGATATATTATATCTATACCTATGATTTTATTCTCTGTCACTATAAGCGTCTGGATGTATATAGTAAATTTCTTATAGTGAAAGTAGAGTTCACCTAATTTAATGATAAACTCGCAATTTTAAGAATTATATATATATAAATAAAGATATAATCTTGTAATCATGTTTCTTCTTATCGCATAGTAATACAAACTTGTTACAATAATGTAGTAAGGTATACATATTAATTAGTCACATACCCATAATTCCTATGTAGTCTTGTGGATGGGGAAAATCATGTTAGAAGAACCAATGTTAACTTGACGTGGTTGTTTTTAGCTTGAACAAGATTACTTCTTATAGAAAATCCATGTGATTTTCAAAAATATTATTATTTGAGAGTGGAAAATATATAAGTACAGCAATTTAATTCCTGTATATTAACAAACAATGGCCAATTAAGGCGTAGATAAATTGGGGAAGTTGTTCTATCTTAACCAAAAATCTCAAGTTTGAGTCACTAAGAATGTAAGTGCATTTGGATAGGGAGAGTTTTGTCGCTCATATTGGTTCTACCAGATTCGATTACGATTGCCATTAATAGATACAATGTACCTCTGGTTTAGACAAAATTAAGAAAAAAATCACATCCTATTTCTTCACACTATTATTTCCTATCACATTTGCCTTCATAAGTAGAGAGCAGAAATAAGTTAAAGAGAAAGTTTTCGCTCATAATTAAAAATATCGCATTATACTTAAGGATGATAAAAAACTTGACCCATGGGTACCTTTTAAAATATCGCAATGAGTACCTGTAATAATAGTTTATAGGTGTTAATGAGCTTTATGATACCCCGCTACATGGGTACCTGTTAAATTTATAAATTTAGTTTTTAATTAAAATTTTATACATATTATAGTTTTTTATTATTATTTTAAAGATTATATATCTTATATTTTATTATTATTTCATAATAAATTATACATATTTGACAATAATTATAAATTTATCATATAAATATTATATTATTTATGTAATAATTATTTTTACATGTTGATTATTACAAAATATGTAAATATATAATTAAAATTAAAAACTTGTTGGATACCTATAAATACTTATTACATGTATGGGACATAAATATTATGGGTTTAGGAACCAGAAAACACACGCCTGCATGCATCCATTGCCATCCCTATTCACACTATATGTTTAATTGATAAGCTAATGAATTGGAGTTCATGTTAGTATAATTATAGCGGTTGCATACATATATCAGGCGTGATATGGCCGGACCACCCAGAAAATATATAGTCATATTGGTTAGTTTTCTTTTCCTTCAAAATTGAAAAATAAAACCTGAAAATGCCTTAATTTTTATAGAATGTTGTTGTGGATATCAAACATGACTCAACCACCATTCTTTGTACTTCTAGAAATGGTCACATTTTATTTTGTTAAGCATTATAAATAAAAGTGTTTATTATATTTTTATTAGTTTTAAATAATAATAATAGTATATTATATTATATATATATATATATATATATATAATTTTATCAATATATGATTTAATGAATAAACTACTAATTGAATTGTTACCCTATATGAATACTTTGACTGATTTAATGGATTTTACTACACTAATGATATCATTCTCACTTCTTTGGTATAAAAGTGGATTTTGTGCTCATTCTGTCAAGTGATGTCAAGAAAGATGAACTACATTGTTGAATGGCATAATTGGACAAAAATGAGTGTGATGCATTAGCACTTTGCAATTTTATCATACAATAATATTATTATATGCACAAAATTCATCCATATAAATTTGTAAATGCCTTTGCACGCGACGTACGAATACTTTGCCATAAAATATAATTATTAAATAAAAAATAATGGCTACGCCATATATAATAAATAAATTTAAAATTTATTACTTAATAATAAATTAATGGAAAAAGTATTGTTTTCTTCCTTCTACCTAATTTATTTTATCAATTGGTCCCTTAACTTTTTCTTACTCTAATTCGTTAACTTTGTTACACTCGGTTGACATTGTCAACTATAATCCTTCATGGTTGTTACTTTCCTAAAAACGACATCATTTTCTAGTAGCTCTCGGAGACTCCAAAATAATATCGTTTTTTGGACCATCTTCTTCCTTTGAAGATATTATGGTGATGTTTGTGACAAACGGGGCAAACTAGGCAACACAGAAATTGCACCATCTTCAAGCTCTACTCATGATGGTCCCAACGTGAATTTGAGTGTTAAGGTTTAGGTGTTTGGAGATGAAGATTAGAGAGATAGTGAACGTGTAGAGAGAGGATTGACGATGGTGGCTTAGGGTTTGAGAATGGAGGAAATGTGGTGGTGGTAGCAAATTTAAAGGAATGGGGCAATGGTGAAAAAAAGGGGGAGATTCCAACTTGAAATTGAAAGGGCGATGTCAATGACGACGATGATGACCTTTTAGTTAATCTTGCAAACAAAAAAAAGGTTTAAAGTTAGGAATGTTCAAAATAACACCATTTTGGAACACATTAATGTCGTCAACAAACTAACTAAGGGAAAGACAATGTTATTGTATAACAAAAGTTGAGGGATCAAATTGCAAACTTAAGTGAAGACCGAAGAGACTAAAATAATAGTTTTGCCTAAATTAATAGTAATTCCTCTTCCTTTTATTTTTAGGTTATTTTAATCTTTTCCTTCATCTCATTTTGTACTCAATTAAACAAAAAGGAGAAAGAAAATATTATATTTTCTCTTAGAAAAAACCATACAAAAATTTACTATTTTTGATCATCTCTAGCTTACTTTTCATTCTAGTTCTCATATGTTCCTCTCCTCACAATTCTCTCTCCAACCAATTAAAACTAGACCCATTAATTAGGTTATGCAAGAAACTCACCAATCAACTCAACCGTAAGTTTAGGTCTTGAATTAATTATGTTTGTGTCACATCTTCACCTGTCAATGTTCCTAACTTTTAAGTAGGGACTTCTTTTCCACTTCTAATAATGGATCATCAAAAGTGAAGCGTGCTTAGCGAAACTAGATAGATCAGTTTAAAGGACAACACAAAGGACATGAAGGATGATGTAATTTCAATAGATTCATAATTGCGTTCACCACAATCTTTTGGTGTCATTTAACTCAATTGGTAATAAAGATAATAATAATAACTTAGATGAATACATGCACTTATAGTATTCAATAACATTCTTCTTGTATTTGACCTGAGTATTTGAGCTACAAAAGAGTTGTGGGGTAAATTATTTTTGAGTATTATTCATTTCTTACCCAGTCTAAATCATATTTTCACGGGTTATTGATTGAGATATTTGAAACATATTATTATATATAATTTCATATTGCCTAACTAAAATAGATGAGAAAATCATGTTATATATTAAACTCGTGTTCTGTTGAGGATAGAACACAATGTGGAAGCACAGAATTGAATCAATTGAGAACAAAAGAGAAGCAAGTAAAGGATAAAGAAAATAACACACAAGATTTAACGTGGAAAAACCCCTCAGTGTGAGAGGAAAAAAACCACGGGCGATCAAGAGCAAAATTCCACTATGTAAAAAAGAAGAGTACAAGAAATCCTCTTATAATGATGAGGACAAATGACAATATTTTTTCTCACAAATACTCTCTCAAATGGAACAAGAATTCTCACCAAGAATGCACTCACAATATATGTGTAAATGAAAGAGATGTTGTGTGTTGTGAAGATGATTTTGAAGCTCTCTATATGTGTCCTTTTATAGGCAAGCAAAGTCTTGGTATCTTGGATTCCAAGCATTGGATGCTTGGAAACAAAGCCATAAAAGTGACATAAAATGCCCTTAAAGAGAGCCATAAAATTGTCATAAAATTCTTTTAAGGCATAGTAATGAGAGGCATCTAACAATCTCCACCTTGGCTCGAATTTGATAAGTTGCTCATCGCCAAATAATGCCCCGAAGGGCACTCAAGTGCTGTAGAGACCAACCAAGTCCAAGCAAAGTTGGAACTTGGTATTCGGAAGTGGCTTGGTAAGTATATCTGCTGGATTCTCTGATGTGTGAATCTTTTCCACCATAATTTCACCAATAGCAACAATATTTCGGATAAAGTGACGTTTTATATCAATGTGTTTGGTCTTGTCATGATAACGATTATTCCTGGTCAAATGAATAGCACTTTGACTATCACAAAACACTGTAAGAACACCCTGTATTAGACCAAGTTCATTTACCAAACCTCGGAGCCAAATAGCCTCCTTCACACCCTCCGTTGCTGAAATATATTCTGCTTCAGTCGTAGACAATGCAGCAATGGACTGAAGAGTAGCTTTCCAGCTAATAGCACTATTACAGAGAGTAAAGATGTAACCAGAAAGAGACCTCCTTCTGTCAATATCACCACCATAATCCGAATCAACATAACCTACAACGTCATCAGTTGTAGCCTTGTTTCTGTCAAATACCAAGCCAATACCAGAAGTACCTTTTAGATACCGAAAAATCCATTTTACAGCACTCCAATGATCCTTTCCAGGATTATGCATATATCGACTTACCATGCTAACAGCATATGCTAAATCAGGTCTAGTGCACACCATAGCATACATAAGACTACCAACTGCACTAGCATAAGGAATATGTGACATACGCTCCATCTCTTCCTCTGTATGTGGGCAAAGATCTAAAGATAACTTGAAATGTGCAGCAAGTGGAGTAGAAACAGGTTTACAATTATTCATATTAAACCTTTCAAGCACTCTTTCAATATATTTCTCTTGGGATAAAAACAATTTACCAGCTTGACGATCCCTGTGAATCTCCATACCAAGAATTTTCTTGGCTGCACCTAATTCTTTCATCTCAAACTCATTATTGAGTTGAATTTTCAATTTCCGGATCAAAGACTTGTCACGTGAAGCAATTAGCATATCATCAACATACAGTAACAAGTATATGAATGATTCATTTGGAAATTTCTGGAAATAAATACAGTCATCAAATTGACTCCTGCAATAACCTTGCCCAATCATAAAAGAATCAAACCTCATGTACCATTGTCTGGGAGCTTGCTTAAGGCCATATAATGATTTCTTCAATCGACAGACAAGATGCTCCTTATCAGGAACAATAAATCCTTCAGGTTGTTCCATGTAAATTTCTTCTTCCAGCTCTCCATGTAGAAAAGCTGTCTTTACATCAAGTTGCTCCAACTCCAAATCAAATAAAGCAACAAAAGCAAGCAAAACACGTATAGAAGTATGACGAACAACAGGTGAGAATATCTCATTAAAGTCAATACCTTCCTTTTGATTAAAACCTTTAACAACTAGTCGTGCTTTGCATCTTGGATCTTCAACCCCGGGAATACCGTCTTTCTTCTTATAGATCCATTTACATCGTAATGGTCGTTTGCCTTCGGGAAGCTCTGTCAAAGCCCAAGTACCATTCTTATGAAGACTTTCAATCTCTTCATTCATAGCCACTAGCCACTGTGACGAATCAACACAAGAAACAGCTTCTGTATAGCTGGCAGGTTCAACATCATCATTTACCTCTTGTGCAACTGACAATGCATAAGCAATTAAATTATCACCATCAGTGTATCTAGCTGGCCTTTTAATTAGTCTTCTGGTTCTGTCTCGAGCAATACAATAATCATCTTCTTGCTGATGAATAGGAGAAGTTGTACTGTCATCACAATCAACATAATGATCATCAATGCTAGATTGATTTGTAGAGGAAGATGGAACATCAACATTAGGAACTGTAGGTTTCACTATCAACTCCACCTTCTCGCTAGTACCCTGTAGATTACCTGTACTAGTAGAAGAAGACACAATAGATTGTTTTCCAGAAGATAAAAATGCATCCTCATTAAAAGTCACATCTCTGCTAAGAATTAATTTCCGTGACTTTGCATCAGAATACCATAAGCGATATCCTTTAGACTCAGATGCATAACCAAGAAATATGCACTCAACAGCTCTTGGAGCTAATTTACCATCATTAACATGTGCATAAGCAGGACATCCAAAGATTCTTAAGTTAGAATAATCAACAGGATTACCTGACCAAATTTCTTCTGGGATTTTGAAATCAAGTGCTGAATGTGGAGAACGATTAACCAGGTAACAAGCAGTAGATGCTGCTTCAGCCCAAAATTCACGCCGATGCCATAACCCAGCATTTGAGAGCATACAACGAACTCTCTCAAGTAGAGTCCTGTTCATCCGTTCTGCAACACCATTTTGTTGAGGATTTCTTGGAATAGTTTTGTGTCTAGCAATACCATTTTTTGTGCAGAACTCATTAAAATCACCATTGCAGAACTCTAATCCATTGTCTGTTCTAAGCTTCTTCACTTTCTTCCCTGTCTGGGTTTCAACAAGAGTTTTCCACTTCTTGAAAGTGGAGAAAGTCTCATTTTTATGCTGCAGAAAATAAACCCAAACTTTGCGAGAAAAATCATCAATGATGGTCATCATATAGCGACATCCTCCATGAGAAGGAAATTTAGAAGGCCCCCAAAGGTCAGAATGAATATAATCAAGAATACCTTTGGTACGGTGAGTTGCAGTGGAGAAACTAACCTTTTTCTGTTTCCCAAAAACACAATGTTTACAAAAATCCAATTTACCAATGCCATGTTTACCAAGATGACCTTGTTTGCTTAGAAGGTGCATACCTTTTTCACTCATATGGCCCAGGCGCATGTGCCATAATTTGGTAATGTCATTATCATGCATTGAAGAAGATACAGCTGTTGAACCTGTCACAACAGAACCTTGCAAGACATATAAACTACCAATCCGGTTAGCTTTCAATAATACCATAGCACCTTTCAATACCTTTAGAACTCCACCTTCAGCTGAATACCTACACCCGAGAGACTCTAGGGTGCCAAGAGAAATTAAGTTCCGCTTCAAATCTGGAATATAGCGGACATTAGCCAAGGTTCTGACAACACCGTCATGAGCCTTGATCTGAATAGTACCTATTCCTGCAACTTTGCATTGGGTATCATTGCCCATCAAAACAACACCACTGTCAACATGTTCAAAAGTGGTGAATAAGTCCTTATAAGGACACATATGAAAAGTACATCCAGAATCAAGAATCCATTCTGTTTTACTCCTATTATTATAAGAGACAACAGATAAAAGAATATCACCGTCAGAATTGGCTTCAATATTAGCAGCTTCAGAGGATTGTTGAAATTTTCCCTTATCTTGTTTTTCTTGTTTTTTCTTTAAGATAAAACAATCAGGAATGTCATGCCCCGGTTTCTTGCAATAGCGACAAGTTTTGTTGGATTTGCGACCTCTGGATTTGGATCTGAACTTTTTATAATTGGTACTCCCTTTTTCTTGAGTTCTACCTCGAACACTTAAGCCCTCACCCTTGTCCACAGAATTAACTTCAAGATCAAATTTTTCTTTGGACAATAAATTAGATTTAACATCTTCAAAGGATAAGGTATCATTATTTCCATACAACATGATTTCTTTGAAGTGCTTATAGGTAGAAGGTAAAGAGACAACCAACAAAACAGCTTTGTCTTCATCTTCAATATTAATATCAATATTTTGCATATCCATAATAATAGAATTAAACTCATCAAGATGAGTTTGAATAGGAGTACCTTCAACCATACGAATGGTGTATAACCGTTCTTTGAGACGAAGCTTGTTTGCGAGGCTCTTGGTCATGTATAAAGTTTCTAACTTCAGCCACAAAGCCGCAGCGGTTTCTTCATTGGCAACCTCACGAAGAACCTCCTTCGACAAACAAAGTTGAATTGTTGAAAGCGCCTTTTCATCCAACTCGTCCCATTGATCATCGGTCATGGAAACTGGTTTCTTTGACTTCCCATCTAAAGCTTTCTTTAATCCGCTCTGGATAAGAACGGCCCTCATTTGGACTCGCCAAATAGAAAAGCTAATTTTGCCATCAAACTTCTCAATGTCAAATTTTGCAGACATTTTGAAATTCTCAATTTAGTAAGAGCTCTGATTCCACTTGTTAAGGTTAGAGCACAATGCGGAAGCACAGGATTGAATCAATTGAGAACAAAAGAGAAGCAAGTAAAGGATAAAGAAAATAACACACAAGATTTAACGTGGAAAAACCCCTCAGTGTGAGAGGAAAAAAACCATGGGCGATCAAGAGCAAAATTCCACTATGTAAAAAAGAAGAGTACAAGAAATCCTCTTATAATGATGAGGACAAATGACAATATTTTTTCTCACAAATACTCTCTCAAATGGAACAAGAATTCTCACCAAGAATGCACTCACAATATATGTGTAAATGAAAGAGATGTTGTGTGTTGTGAAGATGATTTTGAAGCTCTCTATATGTGTCCTTTTATAGGCAAGCAAAGTCTTGGTATCTTGGATTCCAAGCATTGGATGCTTGGAAACAAAGCCATAAAAGTGACATAAAATGCCCTTAAAGAGAGCCATAAAATAGTCATAAAATTCTTTTAAGGCATAGTAATGAGAGGCATCTAACATGTTCTTTATTATTATTCACACCACACCAATTATAAGCACTTTATGGGCATTTAGGCTTATAGTTGCGTTAAAACTTGTAATTCTTATTATCTAATAATATTTTGGTAATTGTTTAGCACTCTAAGAGATTTAAGCATAATTGGCTGAACTTCGCGAACAAATTATCTTGTTTTATCACTTTCTATTTATTTTATGCACTTTATTTGATTGATTGTAGGCAATACTATGCAATGATCGTTACTGGTTCACCAACAATTGGTTTACGAGCCCATTGATAGATGACTATTAGCCCATATGCCAGATTACAGTAAAGGAGGGTGAAAGACTTGTTGGTTAAACATGACAAGAATCATCTCCAATAATGGAGAAACAAATTATTGATTATACATTTACATTTAAGGATAAAAATATTATTACATTACATTTAAAAGGTAAAATTGTCACATCATAAAATAAATTCACAGTATTTTGTACACTTCTTTTCCCGTAATGGAATGGATCTTGATACAATTGAATAATGTCTATCAAAACTCAAAAGCATTGCATTAGGATAAATCAAATGAGTTAGTTGATGAAAAAAGACACATGTTGGAAGTGCAATTAATGATAGTTTAACTAATGATTTTACTTGTTACTTGGAATACTTGGCTTAAGGTTGTTATTTTAGTTAATAATGGGATGAATATTCCTTCGGCTGTATTAATGAATTTGCTTATAAAAACTTAATCAATTACAAAATGTTTACAAGTTTTATAATAATAAAGTTCATTTATGAAAAACAAAACTTGTATCAAAAGCATACTATTTTAGTGCTTTTCTTATAAGCTAAATATAGTTTCTTCAAAGAAATAATTAAAAATAATAATATATCTTCTTACAAAGTTAACATACAAATCTTTGTGTTGGAAGTTAATAAACATAATGCAAGATCATATTTCTATCCAGTCTAGCTAATGCTGCATTAGGAGCACCAAAATTGGCACATTAGCAACACCAGAATTGGCACATTAGCAGCATCAAGATCTTGGTCAGGCTTGGTGCATCAGGAGCACTAGACTTGATGTATCAGGAGCATCAAAGTTGGCTTGGCTTGGTGCATCAGGTGCACAGACTTGGTGTATCAGAAGCATTAGAATTCGCCTGGCTTGGCGCATCAAGTGCACCAGACTTGGTCCACTCGTAGCATTAGACTTAGCATGATGCATTAGTCGACATTGCACCAAGGCACATTAGTAGAAGCACTAAGGCATTCCTGCACTCCGTCTAAGCAAAGTGTCTTAGCATTAGGCACATGACTCAACTATGCATTATGTTTGTAATTCTCTAGAAGAATAGAATTGTAGCTGAGCATTTTTGTTTTGAAACATGTGTTTATTATTTTACACATGTGTTTATCATTTTGTATATGTTAGTTTAGTTAGTTATGAGGGTTAGGAGTTTGTTAGCTTTGTTACTTGCAACTTAAGCTACCCGATTGTATCCTTATATAAAGCCATGTTTATCATGGTTAATTAATCAATGAGAAAAATATTTCTTTTTCTTTTATACTATCATTCTATATTCAAAATCTAATATGGTATCAGAGCTCTCAATGTTAGAGCTCTGCTACAATTCCATTCTTCGTTTTGATCATTTCTTCATTCCCTTGTCTTATGCTACAAATATTCTGCCATTCAGTGGAGCATATCGATTTAGAGGAGGTTAGCCAGACTCACATTTCTTCTGATACTTCACAAAATCCAGTGAGCCCATATTATCTTCATCCAGGGGAGAATCCAACCTTTGCTGGTCACACCACCCCTGAATGGATCCAACTACCACTCGTGGAGCAAGGCAATGAAAAGAGCATTATCATCAAAGAATAAATTCAAGTTTGTTAATGGAGTCATCAAAACGCCAGAAGAAAGTGACCCAATTTTTTATGCTTGAGATAGATGCAACACCATGGTAATTTCTTGGATCAAAAAATCTTTATCTCAACATCTAGCACAAAGCACAATTTACATAGATAATGCCCAAGAAATATGGGAGGATCTTAAAGAAATATTCTCCAATGGTGATTACTTTAGGACTTCTGACCTATTACAAGAAATACACTCTATAAGGCAAGGAAATAAAAGTGTCTTTGCCTTTTTCATTGATGTGAAGATACTTTGGGAAGGATTGGAATCCCTTAGGCCTATTCCAACCTGTCCTTGTCGCAAAAAATGTGAAAGTGACCTTCTAAAGGCCATTAAAACTCAAAGGGAAACAGAGTATGTAATATGTTTCCTTAAAAGCTTGAGTGACCAATATAATACCACCAAATCACAAATACTCCTCATGGAGCCATTACCAAGCATCAATAAGGTTTTTGCCATGGTGCAACAACAAGAAAGGCAATTGACTGGATCAAATGTTGGAGAGAACAAAGAAAGCATCAACAATGTAAACAAATCACAAAATTGGAGGGGGCATCTTGGAAGAAATCCTAGAAGAGGAAACAATCACTATGACAGAAGAACATCATCTACTATTGGAGGCACATGGAGCATTGGAAAGACTTATAATGCCAACAATAACAAAGTCTGCACATTTTGTGGTAGAGAAAGACATACAACATATACTTGTTATTTTAAATATGGTTTCCCACCAAACTTCAAGTTCAAACCAAGACCAAACAATGGACCTGTCAATAGTGTTATCACACCAGAAGAAGAAACGCATCAGATTGACACTGGAGATAATGCAAATAGTAGAAACAAGAGAGAAGATCAAAGCCAACTAAGGATCAACCTTGATCATAGCATAAACCAAATTGGTAATACATCTCCTATTGATAATAATCAATCCATAACAGGTAATCCTCTTGGCAATTCTTTATGGATACTTGATACTGGTGCCACTGACCATGTCAACAACTTATTAAATTTCACATACCATAAATCTATTAAACCTATCCATGTGAAGTTACCTAACAACCTCACCATAATTGCAAAGAAAAGTGGAACTGTGATACTTTCTAAATCTTTAACTCTTCATAATGTCCTTTATATGCCTGATTTCAAATACAATTTAATTTCCCATCATAAACTGGCTTGCTCTCTTATGTGCAAGCTTGTCTTTGACAAATCTTCTTGCTTGATTCAAGATATGATTATATCGAAGATGATTGGTCATTCTGAAGCTTTTAATCATCTATACATTCTTCAAAGGCATGACAATCCAGAAAATATCACTTTTCACATAGATAGTTCTCCTAGTATTTCTAGTAATTCTTGCTTTGATCTTTGGCACCCTTCTCATGTTGTTCTTGACAATGTTCATAACTTTGCTTCCTGTGTAAAAATTGACTTGAAGAAAGTATGTGAATATTGTCATCTTGCAAAATAGACTAAATTTATGTTTCCTACTAGCACTTCTAAGACTACACATGTTTTTGAACTTGTTCATATAGATATTTGGGGGCCTCTTAGAATTCCCACTATTCAAGGACATAAATACTGTTTAATGATAACTTTTCTAGACATATATGGCTTTATCTTATGAGTTCCAAGGCTGAGACCAGAGGTCTTATTCACAATTTTGTTCAACTTGTTTCTGTTCAATATAAGCATGCTCTTAAGACTATTAGAAATGAGAATGGAATTGAGTTTATGATTCCGCAATTTTATGCTCAAAATGGAATTCTGCATCAAACTTCATGTATTGAAACACATCAACATAATTATGTTGTTGAAAGAAAACATAGGCATATTTTAAATGTTGATAGGTCTCTTTTATTTCAGTCCCATTTGCCAAAAGGTTTTTGGGGGTATGCTGTCAAACATGTCATCTATGTCATAAACAGACTTCCTACTCAGGTTCTTAGGAAAATTTCCCCCTTTGAAGTCTTATATGACACACAACCTGACCTTCAACATTTGAGGTCTTTGGTAGTTTATGTTATACATCTACTCTAGTCCAACATAGGTCTAAGTTGGATCATAGAGCTAGAAAATCTATTTTTCTTGGATTTCAAGCAAGTACCAAAGGATATATTCTTTATGACTTCAACACCAGAGAAATATTCATATCTCGAAATGTGGCGTTCTATGAACACATATTTCCCTACAAGGACAACAAGCAACTCTTAACCACAGAAAGATCCATTGATGACACATCCTTTTTACTAATGGAGCCAACACCTTCTATTATTAACAATGACACTCAAACTTCTGCACACATCAATGCCAATCCTACTACCAATTTCACATCACCTGACTCTGACATACCCATTCAACCAACCACCACTGATCCTTATACATCTATCCATCCAACCACCACTGAAGCTAACATACCTTTAAGAAGATCACAAAGAGTCTCTAACCCACCCACCTATCTTCAAGACTTCCACTACCAATTCCTCTCCACGTCCCTACACCACACTACCCCTCACATTAAACATCCTCTTGATAAAGTCCTTTTTTGCAGCTCTTTTTCCCATACTTACTTACCTTACTGCCTATCCATCATCACTCACAATGAACCAAAGACTTTCAAACAATCAATTCAATCTCAGGATTGGATTCAAGCAATGAACAATGAGTTATCTGCTCTTGCAGCCAACAACACATGGACACTTATGCCCCTTCCACCTGATAAAAAGGCCATAGGGTCTAAATGGGTATACAAACTGAAATACCATTATGATGGCACAATAGAAAGTTACAAGGCAAGGTTAGTAGCTAAGGGATTCACACAAACTGAAGGTCTAGATTTCTTTGAAACTTTTGCTAATGTGGTCAAACTTACTACCATTAGACTCCTTCTATCAATTGTTGCTTGCCAAGGTTAGTTTTTACATCAACTTGATGTCAACAATGCCTTCATACATGGAGATCTTGATGAAGAGGTATATATGTCTTTGCCTCCAGGTGTGCTCTCTCCCATCCCAAATCAGGTATACAAACTTAACAAATCAATTTATGGCTTAAAACAAGCAAGTAGGCAATGGTTTACAAAACTATCTTCTTCATTACTTGACTTGGGTTATAATCAATCTCATCATGATCACTCCCTTTTCACAAAACATTCTAATTCTAACTTTATTGCTTTGCTCATTTATATTGATGACTTGATCCTAACAGGAAATGACATTTCTGAAATTAACAAGGCCAAGCACCATATTGATTCCAAATTCAAGATTAAAGACATTGGCCTTTTAAAATACTTTCTAGGCCTTGAGGTTGCTTGTTCCAAACAAAGCATTACACTTTGTCAAAGAAAGTATGTTCTTGATCTGCTTTCTGACATTGGTTTCCTGTCCTTTAAACCAGTACCTACCCCTATGACTAAACATCCTCACCTTTATCAAGAGGATAGCCCACCTTACAATGACCCTGTTCTCTATGGACAATTGGTGGGCCATTTACTATATTTGAAAAACACCAGACCTGACTTAAGCTTTGCAATACAACAGCTAAGTCAATTCATGGCTGCACCTACTACCAATCATTATAAAACCATGACTAGAATTCTGAGATATATCAAAGGCACTCCTGGACAAGGATTGTTCCTTCCTAAAACCTCAAGCATCCATATAAAGGGCTACAGTGACTCTGATTGGACCACTTGCCCTGATACTAGAAAGTCTATCTCTAGATTTTTAATGTTTTTAGGTGATTCTTTGGTTTCTTGGAAATCCAAGAAATAAAATACAACCTCTACATCGTCATCTGAGGCTAAATATCGTGCTTTAGCTATTGCTTCATGTGAAGTTCAGTGGCTAACCTATCTTTTAGAATATTTATGTGTTCCTTTTAAAACATCTGCCATGCTTTATTGTGATAACAATTCTACTAGACATATAGTTGCTAATTCGGTTTTTCATGAAAGAACTAAAGATATTGAAATTGATTGTCATGTTGTAAGAGAAAAAATTCAAAGCAAGTTGTTTCATTTATTACCTATTAACACTAATGATCAGACAACTGACATTTTCACTAAAGCTCTTGAGCCTAACTTGTTCCATTCCCTTATGCCCAAGCTAGGAGTAATAAACATTTACTCTCCAGCTTGAGGGAGGGTAATAAGCATAATGCTTGATCATGTTTCAATTCAGTCTAGCTAATGCTGCATCAGGAACACCAGAATTGGTGCATCAGCAGCATCAGGATCTTGGTCAGGCTTGGTGAATCAGGGTTTAGGTAATTTTGCTTCAGAAAGCATACACCTAACTCTTTCAACCAAAGTTCTGTTCATCCTCTCCGCTAAGCCATTAAGTTGAGGAGTCTTAGGAAGAGTCTTTTCATGTCTAATACCTTGCTGCTCGCAGTAAATATCAAACGATCCACAATACTCACCACCATTGTCAGTACGAATGCATTTCAGCTTCTTGCCAGAATGTCTCTCAACCAAAACAAGGAATTGTTTGAACTTTTCAAGCATTTGGTCCTTTGTCTTCAAAGCATAGACTCAAAGCTTCCTTGAACAATAATCAATAAAAGTAACAAAGTAAAGTGCACCACCGAAGAATAATAAGATCATCACAAGTAGTAGTAGTAGTAACACGATCATCATCACCATGATTCTTCTCGTTCTGTTTGCCCTTCTTGTCATTATTCTCCTTTTTCTATTGAAATCAATTCTTCTGTATGTGACCTGCTTTGTGACAATAATGACATTCCACATTCTTATATTTGGACTTGGACTTACTTCTGCCCTTTTCTCTATCACCTTTCGGTTCCTTTCTATGACTTCTCCCCCTATTTTTAGTGACAAACACCTCAAAATGAGATGAAGTACCATGTGCCTTACTTCTCATCTCCTCATTAAGAATACTTCCTTTTATACTCTCCAAAGAGACAATCCCATTGGGGACTGAATTTGTAATTGAAACTCGAAATGTTTCCCAAGAATCTGGTAGAGTATTCAGTAGTCATAGTCTCAATACTTCATCATCAAACTTGATATCCATTCCTGATAATTGATCAAGGATCCCTTGAAAATCATTCAAGTGATCTGAAATAGAAGCTCCCTCCTTATACTTCAACAAGTATAATTTATTATTCCCTGATTTAGAAGCATACAATGATTCAATTTTCTTCCATAAAGATTTTGCATTTTCCTCTTTAGGAATGTGAGTGTAGACATTGTCTTCTACATATTGCCGAATGAAACCACAAACTTGTTGATGTTGAAAACTCCAATCTTCATCAGACTTAGACTTTGGCATCTCAGTAGCAAACACAGGAATATGCAAATTCTTCACAAATAATAAATCTTTCATTTTTTCTTTCCACAAGTGATATTTAGTGTCATTCAAACATATCATTCTATGTGTATTTGCCTCCATCATTCAAGCAAGTCAAATAACCTCAAACCCCAAAGAGCTCTGATACCACTCTGATGGGAAATTCAACATAATAACAATGTAAACTCTAATAGAGTATATGCAGCAGATAATTATTTCCCCAACTTGCTAGAATCTATGAGGAGCAATATCAAATAATGCAGTAACACACAAGGGACACCAGAATTTTAACGTGGAAACCTTCCCAAAGTGAGAAGTAAAAACCACGGGAACAAGCTAGTCAATCAAGCTCCACTATAATCAAAATAGGAATACAAGAGTGTCTCCAAAATACAGCACAAAACGTGGTCAACAATACGGCATACAACAGAGCAACAAGCTTGAAAATGAGAACAAGAAAAACCAGAAAAAAAATCAGTAACATAGCTTCTGTAACAGCTCGATTTCTACCACCTCGGACGTCGTCTCACCGATCCAACCGTTCAGAATGAAGTACTATAAGTTTTGAACCTTCTATCCAAATTTCAGCCCGATCCAACAGTGAACAAAGATGCAGTCGCGAATTTCCCACGAATGCTCGGAGTTCCTGCGGATTGAGTTTTCTTATCTTCTCTCACACTTTTGAATTGCCTCTTTTTGCATAAATTGTCTACACTCTCTTGCCACATCTGACCCCTATCTATTAGATTAAGTGAGACAAGTGGATTTTTCCCAACTGGGTCTTTCTCCATATAGGAAGGGAGCCCAAACCCAACAGTTATAAGGTGGTTTGATGGTTAAGGAGAATAAGTAAAATGAAGGAGTTTAAGGGTTCAAGTCTCGCCCACAACGAATATCAATATAATAACATGCTACAACTGACACGTATGTCAATGTTAGATCAAGTTACAAGTAGCACATGTCATTATTATGTGTAGAAAAAAATTGTGGATTGATTTTTTATTACCTACAAACAAAACTGAAAAGCTATTTCATAAAAGCGATAATTTTTAAAACACAAACAAGCAGTCAAAACTACTAATTAAACTAAGGTTGTTGGCTCATTAGTTTTAGTGCATCAAACACTACTTTAGATTTGCTAATATATTAAATGATGTGGTTCACTCTTCTTCTGCAGAAGCATAGTGGCATTACAAAAGTTAAATAGAAGCTGTTAATTGCATATGCCTCTTAAATGTTGAAACTATGAGCTCATTATATTATAACCTTTGGCCACTGTCCATAACGCAGTTTAGTAAAATACTACAATAAAATAAAGCAAAGAAAACGTAGGGTTTTTTGCTGCTTATAACTTTTGTCTCCTTACTATTGCTATATCTTAAAAATACATATTTCTCCTATCCAAGTAGCAGAATGAAGTGCATCCTTGGTCCATGTAATTTTAGTCATTCAATTGATAAAAAATGATTGAATTACATTGTTTCAGTCAAATTACATAAATATTCCATTATTTTTTAAACCTACACAAACCACCCCTAATTATATACCTACATTATACTCACTATTCCGGTATAAGTGTAATTTGAATGTAATTAAGTTAAACAAAATATAATATATTGTGAAGATATGTCTAAATAATATAAGAGTCAATGTCTATTCATTATTTTGGTTAGTTATAATATAATATAAGAGTGATTTAAACATCTTCTTAGAATTATTGATGTAGTTTACAACGAAACAAAAAATAATGAATAAATATTGACTCTTATACTATTTGGACTTGTCTTTATAATATACTATATTTTGTTTGACTTAATCATATTCGTTACCATTTTTGTTTACAAAATTATACTTATCTCTCTTATAGTGGTAGTAAATATAATATATGTATATAATTAGGGGTGGTTTGTGCAAGTTTAAAAAAATAGTTAATTTGTTTAATGCCTGGTACTAAAATAGCAAAAATAGCAAAAAAATATTTTCCCTTTGTTTGTAAGTACTACATTTTGGAATGATTATGCACTTCTTGGGTTACTCTATGGACTTCATGCATGCTTAACCTCATAGGATCAATAAACAATAGCCCAAACAATGTTAGGTATAATTAAAATAAGGTTCTTATGTGAACTTAAATGACAACTTCTATCCATGAGGTGTTGTTAGTTTAATTGTGCAAGACTTTATTGGATTTTGCATATCATAATAGGTTAAAGGTTAAAGATTCAATTTTTTGAATAATACTTATTGAGAGAGATAATCATATACTACGAATAGTCACATATAGATGAGGTGAAGAAATATTTTTGGTTATTTATTCAAATTCCTGAATTTTTTAATTGCCCCAAACAAATATAGTTTGTACGGTTGTGTTTGTGTAGGGGACCAATTACCAAACAACATCAAAATAAAAGGTTGCGATGTGGCTCAACTATTAATGTAATGCTGTTTTTATTTTGATGCCAACCCTTATGGAACCAATTAAACTAAAGAGGAACCAACAAGTTGTTGGTCTCTACTGGATCCCTAATGTCAAGGGTTCGATTCCTGAGAGTGATACTTATTAGGAAGGGCAGCCACGAAATCCGAAAGAATTAGTTCTTTACGTAAAAAGATGAGGGGATACCTTTGGTAATAACAAAATTAAACCAAAGAGGAAGCACACTATTGATATGGAGTTTCCACCATGTACTCACTCTAGCAATATTAATTACAGTCGTCAAATCAATACCTAAAAATTTATTGAAGTGATATTGTGTCTCATTTGAAGAAATGCATGATTTCCCCACTTATAATTAGAGTCGTCAATTCAATACTGGGTTTTATTTGATAACATGATTTCCACTTTTCTTATCTTAATGGATGCCTTCTGTGCCATAACAAAGTTATTGGAAAATGCAACGCACATTGATGGATTTAAGATTTAATACCCACAACTTTTATATCATATGATAAGAGCTCTTTTGATCCAACAATAAAAAATAATGCACTAAGGTAAGTGCAAGTTAACGAGTGACTATTATTTTTGCAGATAATATACATCATCTCCTCTTTATAGGATGTTTATTAAAAAATGATTTTGATAGTTTTATTGGAAAGAAAAAAGGAGTGGGCTAAAATAATAAAAGAAAGATATGTAAAAATATATGTAGTTGTTAACATTTTTAATGAAACTAATTATATTAACTAACCTCCTCAATTTCAATGAATATACCCAAAAGCACTCTATAAAAAGATTGAGAGGAAATATAATCAACTCAATAGTTTATTACGAAAGTTTAATATCCATGCATTGTTGATGATTTATGTGTTACAATATAAAAAACTTTTATACTAATAAAAAAGTATAGATTACCTTCTTTTATTACAATGTTATCTTGTACGTAATGCGGATATATTGGATGTGTTAGAAGTATAGGAAAAATATGCACCCTCGTAGTCCGATATAATGGTTATTTAGATTATATAAAAAAAGTATAGGAAAAATAAGTAAGAAAGGGACTGAGTTTGACATAAATGTAAAGTAAAATGTAATATTCATCTCTGGTATAAAATGATACTCCTATTTATTAGGTAAGTGTATAATCAAGTGAAACATTTTAGTGGTTAAAACATTATTAAATATTTAAATATGTTAAAATGTTAAATGTTTGATTCATGAGAAGGAAGGATAATCGTACAATTCAAAAGTGAGTAATTCCTTATCTATAAGGTGAGAATATATATTTACTTATACCAAAAAGTAAAACTGGACCGACCGGAAATTAAACTGGATTTAGGACTAAACCATTTGCATTAGGCTTGGAGTCTTGTCCAAGTATGGGTGCTTTCCATAATCATATTAATTCGTATGGGGAGTGGGGATATTCATTTGATAAGGGTTGATACTTTATGGTTATCATCATATATATCTATACGTTATGGGTGTTTGAGAGTTAGAGGGAACAATTTCTTGGTAAAGATATCATCAAAACAAAGTAACATTTTCTGTGAAGCAAAACCCCTAGAATAGTTGCATATATGGATCTGGCCATACGTTTTCATCTCTGACATGAAATAATAATCATGCATGTAAAGAAATGTTGATGCTGAGTATTCTCAATTGTCTGCCATAATAATCAATATATGAGACTTCTCTTATATCATATATTTGGTGGAAGAAATACTTCTTGTGGACAATACACGGTTATAGGTTAGTGATTATTATTGCAAACTGATTTGTGTATACAATTGAGCAGGGCTTCCACTACTCTAACTATGAACAGATGTGATGTTCTAATTTATGTCTCAAATCTTGTCCTGTACTAATGAAAATATGTAATGTGAATTAAAATTTTGAAAGACATGATTTAAGACAGCATATCTTTGTTCCTCTAATAATATTTGGGCAAATCAACAATGACTCATGTTATATATGTTGCTTATCGTATCAGATATTTGTGGATTGGTGTGGAAATTTTTCTTGTTGCACATATATTGCTTTCACACTAGACATCAAGAAAGTACAATGCATGAAAGTACTGCATGATTCATGATGAATTGGCTGAACCATAATTAACTAACAATGCATGAGTTTTTTTGTCAAAGACAATAACCAAGAGTGTGTATAGTAAATGACCAAATTACCGAGTACATATAATTTGATAAAATTATCCACTTTTGTTGTATGGCAGATAGGTAAAATAAACTGTTAATTAAATAATATAAAATTATATTTATATATAATTATGTGACTATTATTGTTCGTGCCATGCATTTACAGCCACATACACCGTACCATGGTTCGGTAAAGTTTTTGTACAGTTTTCGGTGCTGGAATTGACCCATAGGTTTTGAAAGTTCATTTTTTTTCTGTCAAACTTTGAATATTCATTGATTTCCAAGAGAAACGATAATACGTTACAATTGGTTACAATTTTATATGTACTTTTGGGTCATATGTGATTCATATTTTTGTGAGAGGGATCCAGCTGTGGACCCTATTTGGGTCATAAAGTCCTATAATAGGATATCGTTATTGTACATGAAATACAACCTCTAAAGTCTTGATTAACATACGCTTAGAGTGATACACTTGGGCTTGAATAACATACGTGTCTTATTGTATATTTCTATTGATTATACAATATCTTATTGTAAGATATGAAAATTTCCTTCTTTAGATGATTAATATTTTTTTACTTTAAAAGTTAAAGAAATATCATTCATATATTGCATTTAGTCTAAATATTACACGAATCCTATCAATGAATTTTTATGACATTCCAATACTAAAAGAGCATAAAGGAACACAATCTCATCAAAACAACTAAGTCCAGTTCAAAGTACATGCGTCGAGTGCAAGAGTTACGCCCGACACAACTTGACTAGCTAAAAGGTCAAGACCAGTCGAAGAGTTGCGCCCAACGAACATACCTATGCCCAACAAAATGTGCAAAAATCGAAAAAGTTAAAAGGGGGTCGAAAATGACTTTTTAGGGGTTTTGAATTAGTTCTTGAGTAGTTCTTCAGATGGAAACACTATGTACTCGATTTCTCTTAGTTTCTAGGTAGTTTAGCTGAAAATGAGATGTAAAAGTAAGGTGAGAGGTTAGAGTAGTCAATTTGCTTATTGAGGAGGTAATCCCTTCTCATATGAGTTGTATTTTTCTCTTTTTTATTTGTGTTTCTATTTTTCATAAAAATGTTTGTTGGGATTGAATATAATATTCACTGTAACACTTTGATTTGGATTTATGTTTAATTATTATGTGTTGATTTTTTATGAGTTATCTATTTTGCTTAATGCTTCTTTACAGATTGACAACCTCTTTGGTATGAAACTTGATTGATGAATTCATGAAGAAATTCTGATCCTAAGAGTCCGAAATTAGGAGCTGATCTTATTGGTATAATTTCTATATGTAGATTTATATAAATTTGTCATATTCATGCATGTGTTGATATGGTTACTAGACATAAAGTCGCATGAACACCAAAATAACTCTCAAATTTGTTAACATAGTTGTTAGACATAGAGGTGTGTTAACACTACATAAATCTTCATATTGTTAGTATAATTATTGGACATAGAGCTAAATTAATAAGCTACTAACATGACCAAGACACTGGTGATTAATATTTTTGAAGTGTTTCATTAAAACTCAATTTCACAAACATAGTTGCTAAACATAGACGAATGTTTTGTGGGTCATAGTTATTTATCTTCTGGGGTTACTAGACATGGAGGTTTATTTCATGAGCTACTAAATTGACTACGACATTAATTTTTAGTACCATTGAGGTCCCATTGTTGTGAAAGAATCATTTTCAAATGAATTTGTGTTGTTGAATCAAGTGTATATAGATATTGAGTATATAAAGTTCGGTCCCAACATCATTATTGCATAATTTAATCTAGTAGCTTAAATCGTAATAAGTATAATCAAACATACCAACCAAAAATCATTTTAAACCATTTTAGAATAACAATATTTAGTTGAAAGACTTGTATCAAACAAGTCCTTATGTATCTAACGACCATTTTATACTTGTTTCCAACATCCGACTTGGTATGACCAAATTTCTGGTAATCATAATGACACCATTATTGGGGACTTGCATATGATATTTACCATCACATCAAAATTTGTTATTTTTAAGTATTTAATTTTTGTTTTCCTTGTTGTTTTATTTCTCTATGAACGAGTGGATCTGCACTGACAGTTTATTGAGTTTGTTTATGCATGGTGAGGTTCTAAGTACACCATGAGTTACAAGATGTTAAATCACAACTTGGACACCCATGTTGCACTTCTGGCCCAAAACAAGATGTCTTCACAACAACTGGAATTACTCAACCAACATATGGACAATCTTCCTCAACAAGTCTTCTTAGACTTCCCTTCTATTCGAAAAATGGTGTATTGCAATCTTTGCTATGGTAATCACCCTACCTACTATTGCTCAACCCCTCAAACTGAGAAGATGCAATACATGAGAGACTACAATCAAGACAGAACCTCCAAGATGGAGGGCATTCTAAGACAAATTATGGATATGATTATGACTAATCAAAGGAACAGTAGCACCTCTATGAGGAATTTGGAGACTCAAGTGGAGCAGTTGGCCAAGAAAAAGAGCGAAATCCAAGTAATTTGATCGAAGAAACAATTAGCAACCACATCTCATACTATGGAGAAATGCCAACCGATTACAACAATGATTGATGAGCCAATAGGTAATGATATTGGTAAGAGGTTAGTCAACGAGAAACTTGTTATAATTAATGAAGACGATGAACATTTAGTGAATAGGAAAACTACAATGGAACAAAATACCAATAAAATAGCAATTTGTATATTAAAATTAAAGAAGAAAAAAAGATCATCACAATGAGTCATAAGTTGGAATATAAGATTAAAAAGAAATTTGGGAAAATCCCTAAGGACTCTTCTTGGAAAAGGTTGAATGGCATACAAAAGCGGTATAGATAACCAAATGTCATACTACTTTGATTAATTTAAAATTGTGATCCTTAAGATCACATTCTGATGTTATGATAATGTCGTTAAGGAATCACTAAATGGGAGGCAACTTATTCTTTTAGTTTATACATTTATTTTTATTTCAATTTAATTTTATTAAACATTTTTTCTGATTTCACTTTGACGAGTTACAAGTGTTATATATTCATTTTGAAGCGAATAAGGTATAAAAAATCACACAAAAAACATTGAGACAAACAAAATCATGTGTCGGGCGAAATTTCCCGAGCCCAGCAAAAAAAATGCGTCGAGCGAAAATGGTGTGTTGGACAAAATTATTAATATACAATTTCATGTGCCCAACACATAGTTGTGCAGGGGAAAATTATTAAAATATAATTTTCTATACCCAATGCAAGGGTTGCACTAGCGCACTTGTCACAAATCACTTTATAATTTGGGGTTTGCGGCTCGCTTAGCCCCCACACTAAGCGAATTCCACAAAGTAAAAACCAAGTTTTAAGCATTCTAAGCTCGTTCCTAGCTTCCTAAACATGTCAAGTTCACACTATTGAGGTTACTTCTTCCCCCATTCTAATTCCTATGTCTTTACAATCATTATGTTTGATTTTTTGACCTAGAATTTCAGTAGCAGCATTTTTGTTCAAATTGATAGGCTGGGTAAGCTATTTTGGTAGGAATGAGTGGTGTTAATTCTAATCATGTGAGCAGACGTAATGGGTGGTTGAAATGTATGTTTTTGTATAATCATATATGTATGCTATGCATTGAACATTAATATGAAGCTTAGATCAATTTTTTTGCTATGGGGTGTTTCTTCAGACAATAATGTAGCTTAATTCAATGATTGTTATTAGCTATGCCGGTTATTTGTGAATTTGTCTTGATTTGTGCTTAAATTGAATATCCAATGTGTCTCAAACATGGCACCAAAGAATAACATCCAAGAGGGTGACGCCCAGGTTTGGTACCTTCAGAGCCTAGACGGGGCATGCCAGTCAAGTGCCATGGCTAAAGATATGACCCAATTCCCCATCCAGGAGTCTTATCACCAGTTCCTAGATTGGGCCTTCCAAATAATCCATGGGGATAGGAGGATGGAGTTGCAGCCTCGTGACTATGATCTCTTCATGGGGGAGATCATCTAGAGGCAATGAAGTGTCATGGCCTTACCTCCCAATTACTTCAACAAAGACATTATCATGGAGTTATACACCAATGCATACCCCCAAATCTCGGAAGCAGCATTGCTAAGATGTCATTGGTAAGAGGGAAACATGTGTCATTCGATAGGAACACCGATCAACTATTACCTTGGTAACCCCTACACCATCACTAAGAACTGCATAGATGATTTTCAGTAAATGAACGGTGATGATTTCTGTAGGGGCACTCCTATGCATGAGAGGACGACTACGCTCCTATACTCGCCTGGCCGAACTTATGATTCCAAACCCAATGGGGTGCCCAGGAGGATCCTATAGAAGGACATGAGCACTTTGACCCGGGTTTCGACATCCTTTATCATCAACAACATTTACTTAGTTACCCACACCTCCGATCTCACATTGACTAAGAATTTCTTGGCATACTGCATCCAGAACAAGATGGATGTGGATGTGGCGATCATCATCTCAGATGACTTGTATCGGTTCATGATCAGCGAGCCTTCCAAGATTGTGGGAGCTACTAAGCCATTGGTCTTCTCGGGGCTGATCACTAGTTTGTACAAAAGGGTAGGGGTCAACACTTAAGTGTGACCACTTACGACCCTAAAAGCACCCTTGGATGCTTCCTACATCCATAAGTACTGCATTGGCAAGGACGCATTTACTTAGGGTCCAGCTCCAAGGCCTCAACACACCTCTGGTAGCCCAACTTCATCTTCAAGGCCCAGACGATCCCCTACCACCACCACTAACTAGATTGACATGCAACATGTCAGGCAGCAGCAAATATCCCATCAACAGGGACATGAGATGATCTATGTGTTGATGGACCAGTTTTCCTCCACCATGTACATGCAAGGATCATCCTATGCTGGAGGTTTCACTTGGGCGAACCCTACTACATATGTTGAGCATGTGGCTTGGCTTGGGGACATGTTAATTTACTAAGATGGTGTTGATGATATGGATGACATCCTTGGAGGAGATTTCGCCAACTAGCCAACTGCACTCACTATGAACCATTTTCCATTTTATTGTATTTTCAGTTTCTCTATGTACTTTTCTATTTTTTATGTATTTTTCTATTTTTTTATGTACTTTTAGGTTATTTCCTTTTATACTTTTATTTGAATGCTTATGTAACTAGATGTATGAATGAATGAATTAGTATTTTCAAAATTGTGTTTTGTTATCTTCTGATTTAATCAATATGTTAGCTTGTTTTTGTTTTATCAATTAGCATAAGTTGACATAAAAAGGAATAGAATTCTAAGTTGTGCACTTTTGGATTGTATGTGGTTAAACATGTTGAACTGTGCAATCATTGGTTGTGTATAACAGTTGACTTCATAAAGCTGTTTGATATTAAGAAAGACTAGGTAAGCATGAGTGGGATTGGGTGAAACACTAATCATAATTTGAGCTTGCACTCGATTAGCATTGTTGATTTTGTTTGGGTCTATAATTTCTTGGTAAATGTGATGCATGGAAAGAATCAAGACATTTGTTTCATTGAAATAAACCACTTGACCAAAAAGCATACCAAAAAGTAATTTATCCATTGCTAGACCCTTTGAGCCTTATACATGTTATTGTTATAACCTTTGAGCCATAGATGGAAAATAATGACCATTTTCCTATTCTAGTAGGATAAAAGAGCTTGGTTATGTATTATGGTTATGTTCGAGTTGGGGAGATGGAATAGTATATGAAAAAAAGATAGAAAAAATGTTGTACAAAATTGTTGTAAACCATAAGTTCATTCATGCAAAAGTAAAACCTCCTAAAAAGAGGAAAACAAGATAAGAATGATGATATGTTAGTAAAGAAAAAAGGTGTAAAGTTGAGTTATAGTGGAAAAGAGTTGATTATGATACACTTGGGTATTATTAAAATTAGTGAGTGTATTGAATTGCTCTCTTAACCTATTAGGACTTGTATCCAAAAAAATAATATTCTTTGTAGCATAACCACATTACAACCATAAGAAAAACCATAGTGACCAATGATGAAGCATTTACTATTTATTTGATATGAAACAAATATCAAATTTAGTTTCATGATAACTTTGAGTAATGATTGAGAGAAACACATTCCATATTGAGATGATTTAATTGATATATTCTATGAGTATTACCTTTCTTAATCGACTAACAATATGAGTGTTTCATGATTTAATTGATATATTCTATGAGTGTTGTATGATTTAATTGATATATTCTATTAGGTATCATACACTTCTTGGAATTACTCATTCTTGGGTTTTTTCTATAAGTATTGTGTGATGAAAGTTGATATCTCTTTATGACTCAAGTCAAGTCTTGCACCCTTTTATGACTATTATTTTGGAAGTGTGAGATGTTGGTAGGGGTGTAAAAGTTTGATTTGGTTCGATTTTAGGTGCATTTCAGTGATTGAATCGAATACAAACACATGTTCAATTAATCACAAATTTAACTATAGGAACCGAATTGAATTACTCTTGAATGGTTCGGTTCCAAGGTTTTTCCTATTATTTTTTTATAAATATTTTTGCATCAATTGAAAGTTCAAAATATATCATAAGAGATATTGTTTATCCATAAAAAATACATATATAATAGTTATATATATATATATATATATATATATATATATATCAATTATATAATTTATGGAGAAAAAATGAATTATCACAAATATAATAATACAATTCACAATTAATAACACATATATCTATTAGTAACATATATAATCTTACAATTCACAATTAGTAACACATATAACAATATATGGTATATGTTGTTTCAAACTCAATACTAGAGATGACAATGAAGACTGAACATATGGGTACCCGTCCGAATTGAACCTGAATTTAATAGGGAAAATTCGTTGTGATTGGGTTCGGGTTTTATCCAAATATAATTTTCGGGTACGGATTTGGGTTTGAGTTTGGTATAAGTAATACCCTACCCCAAACTCACCCTAAATCTGAATGACATATTTAAAATTATACAATTATATATAAATAAAATGTTTCTTGGTGTGTTTTAATAATGGAGAGAATGTAGTGGCAAAAAACCTCATTGTTTTAATAATGGAGAGAATGTAATGGCAAGAAACCTCATTGTTTTAATGATGGAGAATTGGAGAGCATGCACTGGGATAATGTTAGTGCCAACGTCAGATATAAATGTGTATATATATATATATATATATATGACAATTTTGGGTTTTCCGTCGGGTTCGGGTTACCCGAAACCCAACGAGTTCAGGTATGATATTATTATTTTTAATCTCATTGAGTTTGGGTTCGGGTTCTACATTTTGGGTTCGAGTTTGGGTAAGTGCAAACCCAGCCCCGATCCGCCCCGTTGTCATTCGTACTCAATATCACAAAAGTTGGAAGATATGTTCCAAATCATCAATATACTATGAAGCAATTTAGTAAGTAATAACATATATAATATTAACATAATAATAATTTAGTGACATATATAATACTAATTCACACAAAATTGACAATTTAAGCTACAAAATTGGTTGAAGAATTTAAAGAACAATAAAACATCATTCCATAATATCTATTTCTTTAATATGCGATTTGGTTCCAACAGTTCCTAAATTTGTAAAACCATAAACCGAACAAAACCACATTTTGTGAAACTAACTGAATTGAACTGTGAAACCGAACAAACCGCATTTTATGGTTTGGTTCGGCTCAATTTCATCAGTTTCATGGTTTAAACCAAAAGCACTCCTAGATGGTGGGAGTGGAAGATTACTCTTAATGAAATATTCAAAACATTGATTACCACTGCCTTATGTAAGAGGGCCTAACGTTTATCAATATATTTTTTCAAGAAAAAATGTATGCTGTAAAATGTATAAATTTTATATATTGTTATTACATAATCTATAATTTATATTTAATTATTATTGATTCTTCAAAAAAGTAATACAAATGACGTGCTCACTGTTTATAATTATATACACAAACAACACATAGCGACTTCCAAACAAGGGATGAGTTTACTTGAATTTGCCTTCCCTTCTCCTTCTCTTCCTCCCCCTCCTTACTCTCTCATTCGTTTCCTTCCATTTCCCCCTAACTCCCAAACAAAGCCTAAAGAGGTTAATTTCTTACTCATAGAGTGAGGAAATACTTTGATAATAACAAAAATATTATATTTCATAACCACAATTATGACCATATTATTGTTGTTTTAAAAGCAGGGTTGTAAAAACTGGTTCGTGCCGAAACCGGTGAATCGGTCTCAGTATTGGTATGATACAATATTTATATCGATCATGCAATCATGCTGATCAAAATTGGCCAAAATCGATCATAACGACTGATTTTTAATTGAACTGTACAAGTCATACCGTCCGGTTTTTATTTAAAATTAATTTTTTAATAAAAATAAAAAAAATATTGATTTTTTATTGATTTTTCAACATTAATGTTAATATATTTATATGTATATTTAATTTCGCCGATATGCGACTTAATTAGTGAACTACTGGTTAAACCACTATACCATTATACCAATATCCTAATCAATTTAATGACTGGTATGGTATTAATAACACTGTTTAAAAGTGTTTACAATGGACTATAATTGCCACTATATTTTGCCTCCATTTTTGTAAGTATTATAAATACAATGTAATAAGAATCACAGTTTAACACATTACCAGTACATTGGTTGAAATTAAAATCCAGACACAAAACTAACGCATAAATATAAAATTTCAAAACGTATCCATATGCCATATTTTCCATCCAATGGCACTAGGTGCAACGTTTATCGATATTAATTAGCTTTCTAACATAAATATTTGAGAGGCTTATATTAAAAAGAAAACTCTGTAACATAAACTAAGAGCTTTATGATGTGTTTGGCATAAATTGTGTTTTTAGATTTTGATTATAAATTATGAGATCATCTTTTAAAACATGTTAGTTTTTGTATATATAATAAATAAAAAGATAAGAATTGGTAGTGGTTAGAGATAAAAGGATAAAAACTAGAATAAAAATGAATTTAAAAACAAGCTTTTAAGATCATTATCTTAGTTAACTAAGATATATATCAGATATATTAAAAGTTAGTTATTCATTACAATATCATTTAAAAAAGTTATGACATACATTTTTTAATCTTAAATGTTCAAATAAGATTTAATAGTACGTATTTACAGGTTTCATTTCTTGAGTCACTATATATATATATATATATATATATATGCTTGATAACGAATGCAAGTATATATAATAATAAATAGTGAAATATATAATAACAAGAAATTAATTAATTGGGTCTATTCGTTTATGACTATGTATTATTTTTTGGTATTACCAATAATATCTCATCACCTTAAGGATAAGACCTAACAAATATCGCTCCAAAGAATCAAACCATTGACCTCTTTGTCTTTCTGATGATCTACCGAGGTCTTACATCACTAGACCAATGCCTAGTTGTTGCCCCCATGTATTATTTATTTGCACAACAACCAAGCTAACAAACATACAATAGTACACCATCACTTTAACCCATTGATCATGGATGTTGTTCTCTTATAACCTTGCAGATGATGTTATTTTCTCAGCTCTAATTGTAAGTGCTGTCACAGGATATCTAAATCCCAAATATATAACTACTGGAAGCTGTATTGACAAGAGTGACATATATGCATTTGTGGTTACTGTTCTTCAAGTTCTATCTGGAATAGGTGATTCAGTATGGATGGCATTTAGGTTTTTCAAATCTGATGAATTGAAATTTTGAGGTCTTACTGACATAAACCTGAAGCAATATCACTTCTCCAAAGCTTGCAATGTTTTGCACCCATGAATTTCTTGACCAAAGACCAATCTTTTTTTGTTACATAAGGCACTTAAAGGAAAGAACAAAGAAGAAGCAACAAGCAGAACAAGCTAATTCCTCTCATGATTGGGTCAAGAAGAGTCGGCGATTAAAAATAGGACACATCCTGCAAGGTGGGATGCTGCATAAGTCGGAGATCCATTGTGCTCCCTTCTTAGCTAGATAGTCCACAACACAATTCATTGCCCTGAGAGTGTGACTCACTTGGACATAATACATCTTTCTAAGGATTTAATTGATGACATTTTAAAGATTTCAAAGATTTATTTGATGACACAAATCTTTCAAAGACCTGACTGGTGAGTAGTGATGTTATAAGACTAATAGTCAACCAAAATTCAAATGGATTAGTCTCTTATTTATTATCAACAACTAAAGGATATCCAAATGTTAAGAAATACTGGTTAGTTAGGATGATTTGTTAATCATAATTCATGCAAATACAATGGCAACACCTAACCAAAACTGAAGAACATTTAGCTACCAAAAACTACAAAGGCACTGTTAACAAATTATGTCTGATGAAATAACTAGCAAAAAAGACAGTTTTCACGAGTACAAAGGTAGTAAGGTATTATTTCTTTCAAATTTGTCGACACTAAATTGTTCTACCTGAAGATTCTAGGAAGGAAACATGACAAACAACCATTATAACAATGAAACTCATACAAAGCTATTCATTAGGATTACATTAACTCCCCATTTATGACCTACAAAATTGTTCATATTATAAATACTTGCCTTTTGAAGGACATTGAGCATCTTAGTCAGAAGCAGTGTTCTGTTGATTATCTTGTAACCATTCTGAAGGCCACCAATCTGGTCTACTTGCGACAACCTTAACATCCCCATGTCCTTGTATAGACAAGGCGCTGGAACCCTTTAAAGCTTCCTCTAGCCGCAAAAGCCCCAGCCCACGACATCCTAAGGTAGCTGTCACTGTACCAACTTTTTTGCCAGATATTGTGTTCATTACTTCTGAACCTGGAATGACTTTGTTACCTAATTCTGGAATAGCAGAAAAGAAGCGGCTCTGAGTTCATCATTATAATAAATAATACTGAGGTAGCATTTGGAGCAACAGAACGGAACGTAATGAAATATTCTCTTTGGTTCTACCCTTTTGGTGAAATCAAAATCTATGTCAAGTTCTGTTCATAGCATATATATCAAATGTAGAATAGAGCAATGCACTGATTCAAATTGCAGGTCACACCAAGTGGTGCAGCTGCCTATTGCAGTTGCAATGACTGCCGCAACCACATTACACCACAATTGCGGGACCCCATTTTGATACTAAGGGTGGGTTGAACCGCAACCGTGATCGCAATTGCGACCGCAACCACAATTTAAAAACTGGAACTATATTTTGTTTTATCATGTTCTTACATGTCTACCAAACACTACCTGAAAAAGGAAAATACTTCATGAATTACCTTTCCCGTCATTACCAAGAAATCTTAGAGGAACTATACGCTTCCGAATCACCCCTCTGTGGTGTGTACGAGCTATGAGTTCCTGGCCCACGTAGCAACCTTTGTCAAAGCTAATTGCATTAAGGCCTGCAAGATTATACTCAAGCGCTACTGACTCACCTGGATGCAATTAATTAACCAAGAAATTTGAGACACACAATGCATCAGAAGAGTTCTTTTGAGTTGTTTATGCAAGGAAACAATATGCACCTTTTGGAATCTCAGTTGATCCTTCTGCTACACCCTTCTCTATTCTCCACAGAAGATAATTCTGTTCATCTGTGAATTTGTCGGCCTCTACTAGAGGTGCTGAAACAAGACATTTGCCAAAATAACAAAAATATTGTAATATTTAAAAATAAGTAACAAGATTTGTTACAATAACAATGATAAGAAATTTTGCAGCAATTAAAAGATTAAAAAAAACTTGGTGAGCAAAGGAATAGATAACTAACGAATTATATTTGATGGGAAGATCCCTCTGAAACCAAGAGAAAACAATCTGGGATCCTGAAACCATTGCCACTCGATATTACTCCCATGTGAAACTGGCTTTTCCACATGTGATGGCTTCTGAAGAAGACCATCACCATATCGCTGCCAGCATGAGAAATCATTTGTGACACTATCAATCTCAACCTTTGACCTCAACCGGTATCTGCAGTACTAAAACATTATGGCATTCACAACCAAAAAAGGGTGGCACAATGCACGAGACTCCCACCTATTGGGGTATAGCCGTATATGAATGGTAGATGTACACAACCTTACCCTTGCAAGCGAAGAGGTTATTTCCAATATTTGAACCCATGAACTCTAGGTCACTAAGCTGCAACCTTACCATTGCACGGAGGCTCAACCTCAAGTGAAGGTTATTGCTTAGTGACCAAGAGGTCACGGGTTCAAATCCTATAAACAATCTCTTAGTTTACAGAGGTAAGTCTAAGCGCATCTAGCCTCCCTAGCCCTCACTAGGTGGGAGCCTCATGCAATGGCATTCACAAAACAAATAAATCAAACTTTAACAAGAATCACTAAACCTGGGAATCTGACAGAGAAACTCACTTCTTGAAGGTTTGTATCAATTCATCCAAAACAGAAGCATCGACATCAGCAAACAAATCAAATGGTTCATCATGGGAGCCAGAACCAGGTGCAGTACCAACGTTATCATGTTTGGTGTTGAACGTGGGGGGCTTATAGAGAAAGAGATCATAGAGGAATCTCCCTTGAGGGGTCAATAATGCAGTGTAGATAGGAGGAACAATTGCAGCAGGTATGCTTGGTGTAGGAAAATTAGCGGTTTTTTCACCAATGGGTTCACCAAATCTGCGTACATCGTTTGTCAACAGTCCCTGAAGAAACTTGAGGGTATCAGGCCCTCGGAAACGGATAACAGCCCGAGACTTAAGGAGAGAGGCTACTGGACCAGCATTCTGGAGCTGTGTTTGGTGGTGGTCAGAAAACTGTTTGCAAGCGGTATGGTGGATGGCTCTGCAACGCTGCAAAACGTATTTGGGAAAGGCTACACGATTCATAGGTACTACTGTTTTTGCTGTGTTTTTTGGTTGTGGGTTGTGGGAGTAACAAAGAAGAAAGTGATCAGCACAACATAAACCAGAACTCAGGAGAGGCTACCATCTGTATCAAATTATCAAACACAAACAATTGTATCTTAGAGACTGCCATTTATATCAAATAATCAACAATCATAGATCCACTCATAAAACAGATACAAAGAAATGGGATTTAACATTACCAACTTATAATTACCATTTATTTCATTTCACCAGTACAAAAGTTAGAATTAACCCCTCAGCTTTTGTCTCACCCCAGTTAGTTGTATTTACTATTCCTTAGTCTGTGAAGGGGTGTGCAAAGTAATCATATGCAATTTGTTAATAATAAATTGCTCATGGCACTTCCGTTGATAATTGATACACTGAGTTCAACATCAAACGCAAAAAATTGAAGTTGATTGAAAAACATGCCATGCGAAATTACCACAAGAGTAAGTCAAACAAGCATATTACTCAATTTATCACGAACCCAAAACAAAACAAACAATCAGGACCACTACATAACCCTAATCCCCACACTCAAACCACTATAAAAAATCAAAACTTCAAAATACCCAGGAAAAGAAACAACCAAAAGATGCACACAGCAAATTTTCATACGCAGAGTTCAGTCTCATAAACTGATAAATAATTAATTGAATCTAAAACACAACTTCAAGAGATGAAAAAAAAGATATCTAAATGAAATTTCATGCAGAGAAGGTGATACTCACAAGGAGGAAAGAAGAGACTGTATCGTTTTAACATGAGTATTATATTAATTAGGGTTTTATAGGATAAGCCTAAGTGCAGTGCTAACGTTACTTGTCTTGTGACCCTAAAGTAATGGAGGATAGTTGACGATGTAAGTTACACTTAATCTCAGTCATTCATTTCCTTAGATCCAACGTATCAAATGGTAAGTGCAATAAGTGATGACAGAGAAAAAATCTTAAATAATTTTTAGGTTTCACCCATTTGGTCTGTTGGATCGAAGAAAATGAATGGTCGAGATTTAGTGCAACTAGTGTAACTTAACTTGGATGTAAACAGATCTCTCATCTCATATATATATATATGATGAGATATTTGTTTCACTCAAATTGAATTACACTATTTACACTTAATCTTATCCATTCATTGTTTAAATACAACGAATCAAATGAGCGAAACTTAAAAGTAATCTAACCCACCAATATGGTGTGTTAGATTTGAAAAAATAAACAATTAAGATTGAGTATAATAAATGTAATTCAATTTGTGTGTAACAGAATAAGTTTGGTAATATAAGTAATCTCTTTTATAGGCACGAACATGATATCAATGTGTGTCTAAAAAGTTTGACAAAATAGCCCTTATTTGCTTTACACATATAGAGTTATAACTTCTAAGCTTACTTAACTAAATTGCTTTATTAAAAAATAAAAATAGTTTTTCTCCCCCTCAAACTCATTCATTTCACAAAAAAAAAAGTTTCTCCCCCATCTTTCCAATCTCTTAATCCTAAATTTATTCAACACTTTTACTTTTATGATGTTGAAATTCTTCCATAAATTCCATTAAGATATGGTCATTGCCACCATCAACTTAATGACCATTGACATTCACCTCACCACCCAACCATTATTATCCTTTCTCAAGATCAAAGTTGTCTAAACGGAGTACAGAAAATATGATTGTTCTAGCAAAGAACTTTCCTGGATATTGGTTGCCAATTAGTTCTTGAACCTTTGTTGGAAACTGCTCGAACATCACCAGCACCATCAACGTTGGTGATTAGGACTAGGTTGAAGTAAGAGTGGCCATTGATGGTGATTCTGATACCTCCTATCTTCTAACATGGTACCCCACTTATCATAAACATTAAGGAGGATCAAAATGTTTGATCTAGACAAAGACAACCTAGGAAAACTAAGGCATCAAAGATAAAAACTAGTGCGGTTATCTTGCGAGAAGCATAGATTCCTATTGATGAATCACTAGAATATCATCATCATGGTAAGCATAAAAAAATTAAGTTATTCACAAATTCTAAAGTCTTGTTCCAACCATTCACCTTTCTTTTTTTTCTACCCTTTCCTTTTCTTTTTCCACAAACTCAGGTCAATTTTGTCATGTACAAGTTATACCACATGCTTTAAGCATGGATTAGTGGTGTATATTCATATATATTTTCTAACATGATTAATTAAAAGAAAACTATAATAAATCTAAATTTTAAAATTCTTAAATATCAAAGTAAATGAGTTTTACCTCCAATTCATATGAGCTCCACTGTCCTCAGATGTGGAGAGGCAACCTATTCCGGCGATTCTGCATATATTGACTTATAAGAATCGGTCACATCCTTTCAGCTAAAATCTTCTCAACACATCAGTTACTGTATAATACAGGAAATTAGAAACCAACCACATAAAAGTTGTTTGCTAGAACAATCATGTTTTTTTTTGTACTTCTTTGGACAACTTTGATATTGAGAAATTATAATAATGGTTGGGTGGTGAGGTGAATGTCAATGGTGGTTGAGTTGGAGTTGACATCCTCTCCATTAATGTAGAGGTAAATATACATAAAAAAACATGTAATATGATTTGACACTTTTTTATTCTTAAAACATAATCAGATGACATTTTTACCCCATATGTAAGTGTAAAAATAATCACGTGGTGAGGATCCTAACCGGTTGACTTGATAGTGGCAAAGTCTATGTTTTAATGGAATTTGGGGAAGAATTTCAACATTTGAAAGAATTTGGGTTTAAGAGATTGGGAAGAGGGGAGAGAAATGTTTTATAAAACGTGTGAAAGGAATGAGTTTGGAGGAGAGAGAAACTATTTTTAATTTTTAAAGAGCAATTTACTTAATTAACTTTATGACACATTTATTTGTATAAAACAAATAAGGGTTATTTTATTCCAACTCTTTATGTACACACTTCTAACACATTCTTTCATAAAAATGATATGACTCATGTTAGCAAACTCATTTATATATAGTATGCTTCATGAGTGAGTCATAGTTTAATATTGGAATACTAATTTGAGAGTTTTTAAGTTAGTGAATATATTTATGAGAACATATTAAATATGTGTGTCCAACCAACTTAAGGTGTATTTGTTTATTAATTTTAGGTTTTTAGCAAGACCTCATACAATAGTTGATAAGTATGTATCTATGGCCATCCAACATCGCTTCTGAGGGTAAACTACATATATCTATCCTTCTTATAGGGTAACACGTTTCTAAATTCTAATTTTCCACTTTATTTGTTTTGAACCCTATTTATTCCTTGTGCTACTTTAACTTTGATTCAAACATTTTAGGGCTTTTCATGCCCGCTTACTACAAACATTTTATTTGATTATCTCTACATTGTAAAGTATGAGTGTGAAAAGTACATATTAAAACCTATTGCATCCAACCAATGTTATTGTTAATAATGCATTTAGGACCACGCAACGTATGAACCCTACTAATCTTTACACTTCAACTAATAACTCTTGCCATCCAATAACTCTTTAAACACTTAGTAATAATACTCAGAAGGTTTGAATAACTTTGAAACAACACTTAAGGCAACTTCAGAAAATATATCTGAAAGTTAAGAACAAGTATTTTAGAAAAGTTTAGATTGTGTATATGAGTTGTGTATAACAATTATGAGTTTCAATGCCTTTAAATATGATTTCCAATTAGCCATAACACCTCTATGAAAAGGTAGGAATTGATTGGAATGAAACCATTTCGTTTGGAGTGAAAGTTTGTGCAGTTTGAATATGAAAACTGGTGCAACAACTCTCAGTAATCAATTACAACATTGACGTAATCGATTAACCAAACATTCTTTCCAATGAGTATTTTGATTACCATACAGTGTAATCGGTTACTCAAGGTATATAATCGATTACCCAAGTATTTTGTCCAACTGAATAACTGATTATCACATTGTGTAATCGATTACTCAAAATGGTGTAATCGATTTCCCTATTCAGTTTTTGATAGATAACTCGTTTCTCACTCATTTAACATGTTACTTAGTTCTAGTAAATGTTACTTAGTCACAATAACCTGTTACATATTATTTTTGAAAATTGTTTTCATTTATACTTGTAATTTCCTATTTTCTTCTAAATAATTTTGAGCATTACTACTATTTGTATATTATAGAGTATAAGGATAGAAGTACCTATAGACTTAGACTCTAATTTCTTGAAGCTTTATCTTTATTGTCTTCATAAGTATTCTTCCTTTTCTTCTTTATGTAATGTTAGTGTCTTCATCAAAATTGTGCCAAGGTCAAGAGCAAGATCTTCTTCACAGAATGGATTTATGTTGCTGCTATCGTTAGGGTTACCTTTCCAGATGAAGTGAGAGAGGTGTAGGAATGGAGTCTTTGGAAAATTAATTGGTGCACTAACCAATGTTCCTTGATTGTAGTGGGACTCTATTGCACCAGAAAAATTTGAAGGGTTTCGTGTTGGACCAAACTGCTATGGTAGTGGAGTAGTAATGGAGCCGTGTGAAATTCGCTGAAGTACAATGCCCAAGGAACTCTTTGAATTAATAATTTGTGTGGCCCCTGAAGCATCTAACGAAGGAAAAGGTTCCATGTGACCCAAAGGCTGAGTTTGAATGGGCCCAAACCTTTTTGGGTTGTCACGTGATGCTTGAGTAGGAAAGTTAAAAATTTCATTCACAAGCGGGAGCTTTAGTTTGTACTTCCCCACATCACTCGCTTATTCTCTCACCTGTTCAACCTTTTCTGTGCTTGGATAAAAAAAATTCTCAGTCCTCATGGCTGAGTTTTCTCTAGTTCCAACTGTGTCCTTTGGTGTCTTTCCACTCTCAAGTGGTAGTGTTGAAGCTTTTGGAGCCCCAAATAAGTCCTTTGGTAACTCAACTGTTGGATATCAGCAGGTCAGAATACACCTAGAATGGGGGTTAAATAGGTATCGCAGATCACTTACTCCGCTTTTCCTATATTTTGCGCAAAACTGAATCTCACTCCACTTAATCGATTAAGCTTGGTTTTAATCGATTAACTAGTGTTTGGACTTAATTGATTATTCTTGTGGATAATCGATTATCATGAATCTTGCAATAATTGATTATATGGTTTCTTGCACAACAAGTTACCGATTACTAATTCTTTATACAATTAACTTATTACTGGAGTTACAGAATAACAACAAAAACATATTATAACATGCAACTCATATTAACTCAATTAACTACAAAGTAAAGAATAAAAGTTAGGATATTAGAGTTAGAAAAAGGTGCACATAGAATTTTTATCATGGTTCATTTGTGGTCCATTGCAAACTACATCCAAGCTTCCCCCTCTGATCTCGGGAGATTTTTCTTCACTATTGCAATTGTAAGTTTACACGCACACTTCCAATTAAAAAAATAGAAAACTAAGCCGCTTCTTTCTTGGCACCTATGAGCTTGAAAACCTAGGTTTGATCTATCTAATTCGCCTACTAAGATTTCCTATCATTTCACGATTCGGCCCCAACCTCGGTATGCTCGAACCAAGACCTCCTAGTCTTTGTGAAGATTACCAATATCTCTCTTGTAGTGAAACTATTCACAAAGAGATCAACTTGTTCAAAACTGATTTTGTTGAGTTGTCTTGAGTACTTAATACTCAGATTCAACAATTAAAACTCAATCTAAAACACTAAGTAGAAAATCCACAAGAACCTATTCTGAATGAAATTTAATGCATTAGGTTTTCATAAAATTGATTTTCACACTTTTGAGAAAAAGATTTTCCTCACTTTTCTCTCGAAGAAATCAAGAACTTTATGCAAGAATTCAATGCATTGAAAACTAGAGAAAACATACAATGATTTGAATTTCTAAGCCTAACTCAGGCTGCTCTCACTCTCTAAGTTTTCTAAATGCACTTTCTCATTATAATGCAATGTGTGAAAATGTATGCTCTTAACTGTTTATGAAATATGCAAGTTATACCACATTTGCAAGAATTACAACATTCATACTAATCATACTGATGCTTCTATTAATCGGTTATTCATCCACTTAATCGATTAACGGACAATTAAAAGTTTGTTTTCTGTTACATCTTAATCGATTATATATGTCTTAATCGATTAACGCACCACCATCATCAGATTGGTTAGTAACTGAATTCTTGATAAACAATTACACATGATACTTAATCGATTATGCTGATTTAAAATGTTTTTCTTGATGTTTGGTAAACTACCTATATGATATGAACATGCTATACATAGATTTTTAAATATATTACCTTTAATGCATAAGACTATGTATGTGAATGCATGATCCTACTTATCATAAGATATCAAGTTCTTGTGAGACTCCCACCTAGTTTTACCTAACCTAGAATCAATCTAAGGCAATCATCTTAAGACTTCTAATAAAAGTAAACCTTTCACTTACATCCAAAGGCATGAAGATGTGATATATTAGGTTTTCGGCCTCTCAATAACTTATAAGGAGCCTTTAACAATTTAGATCTAAGAAGTACTCGATTTATGACATAACATGTTATATGTACAACTTCGGCCCAAAAGTATTTAGGCACTTTGCTTTAATTAAGCATGATCCTAGCCAACTCCTCTTATACACGACTTTTCCTCTCAACAACTCCATTTTGTTGAGGAGTTCTAGGAGCCGAGTATTGGTGCAGGATACCATGTTTATCGCAAAACTTGTCGGACATGTGGTTCTCAAATTCACCACCATGGTCACTTCGTATGTACAATTTTCAGGTTAAGTTGTTTTGGATTTGCTTAGCAAGCCTTTTAAAAGATTTGAATATGTCACTTTTAGTAGAAAGGAACAGGGTCCATGTAAACCTAGAGAAATCATCTAAGATTATTAAAGCATAATAACTACCTCCGAAACTCATGCTTTGCGATGGTCCAAACAGGTCCATATGGAGAAGCTCCAAAGGCCTTGTTGTGGAGATCACATTTTTCAATACAAATGAGTTCTTAACTTGCTTACACTTTTGGCAAGTGTCGCAAGCTTCTCTAGATTTGAAATTAAGTTTAGGTAGACCACCAACTAAATCGTGAGATGGCAGTTTATCTAAGTGTTTAATATGTATGCATGCAACGCGCCTGTGCCAAAGCCAGATGTCATTCTCTCTAGAGATAAAACATTTTGAGAACAATGTAGTGACATCCTCCAAATTAACCATGTATATGTTGTTTATACGATGACCAACAAACTTAACATTATTATATATACTATCACGAATAATACAACAATCAGAATCGAAGGATACTCGGTTACCTTTATCACAAAATTGGTTGATACTTAATAAGTTGTGTTCCAAGCCTTCCCCATAGAGCATGTTCTCAATCATAGCTTGAGAAGTATTGCCAATAGTTCCAACTCTAAGTATCTTTCCTCGATTGTTGTCGCCATAAGTGACGTACCTTTTTTCTTTGAATGAGAGATCCAAGAATTTTGATATGTCACCTGTCATATGCCTTGAAAACCCACTATCTAAGTACTAGTGATGTCCATGTATTCATAGGCATACCTGCAAAACAAATTACTTGTCTTGTTTAGGTGCCCAATTGATATTGGGTTCCTTTCTATTAGTAACTATGGAATTTTGTCCCTTTTCACCCAGATAGAAGTATCATCAGGCACACCATACTTTCTAATATAACATGAACTAGAAGTATGACCATGAGTGCCACAATAGAAACATGTAGGCATGTGAGTATATGACTTTTTACGATTATGGACTATAGGTTTCCTCTATGGTATTTTCTTGCTAGTTTGGGGTTTATAACATAATCCCATATGACTACCAGCATTTCTAGATTCAGAAAGTAAAGTGTTAAGATTAAATCTATTGTATGTAACTTTGCGAATTTTTCTTTTAAATTTGAATTTTCAGTTTGCAATGTCTCGCAAGTGTCGCATACATCTGGTTAACATAAATTATCTTTAGAGCAATTACATGAGCTACAAGAGTAGATTACGTCAAGGATTTCATTTTCTAGTTTTAATTCATCTAACTCTTTTTGCATTTTAAGGATTTGTTGTTCATGCAATAGGATTATCCATTTTCTATCTATGTTAATCCTAGCAAGAATTTTAAGTTCTTCATGTAATTCAACGAATACATTATACAGTTCATCATATGTGTGGGAGTCATCAGAAGAAGATGAAGTATCAGAATATACCTCATTTGCATAATCCTGCTCACTAGAGCTGCAAGCATCTTGTGTTTTTACCATAAGACATAGTTTTGCAGACTCCTCCTCATCAGATGTGCTCGATGTTGTTTCCCCCTCGGGAGCATCCCACACGATGTATGCTATCTTTGATTTGAAGTCTCGAGGAGTGTCTTTTCAGATTCAACCTTTTTGAGATAGGTTGGACATTGTAGCCTCATATGTCCAACCTTCCCGCATTCATGGCAAGTGAATCGATCCTTTAGGTTCTTGCCTTTCTTGGTTGATTCTCGCGTTTCTTTCTTCTGAAACCTCTTGAATCCCCATCTTTTCTTCAGGAATTTTCCAAATTTCTGAACTAGGAGATTCATGCTTTCCTCATCCAGATTGAAATCAGAATCGTCATCCTCTTCTTCATCTTGTGAACTAGTTTCCTTGAGAGAGATATCTTTCTTCTTCTTGTCTGAATCCTCATTCATGGTCAAACACCCTAAATGCATCTTATGTTCCTGGAGTTTTCCAAACAGAATCGCTAAAGGCATGGAATCCAAGTCTTTTGACTCCATGATTGCATTTACTTTCGGCTGCCATTCCCTGTCAAGGCAATGTAAAAATTTCTTAGTTAATTCTCCTCTTACAAATGGTTTATCTAGGGTAACTAAATGGTTAACAATATGAGTAAATCACTTTTGCATTTCACTAATTGATTCATTTCATAACATGTGAAAAAACTCGTACTCATGTGTTAGCACATTTAGTCTAATGCGCTTAACCTCGCTTATGCCTTCGTGAGCCACTTGTAAAGTGTTCCATATTTCTTTCAAATTTTGGAACTATGATGCTCTAAAGAACTCATAATATGATAGGGCCAATGTGATAATGTTTTTAGCATAAAGGTTATGCTGAACTTTTCTTTGTCATCATCGGTCCATAGACCTTTTGGCTTTTCTTTAGGTTCATTGTTTACGAAGTGGAGTGGAACGAAAGGACCATTGACCATGGATTCCCAAATATTCGTTTCAATCGCCTCAATGAAGATCTTCATGTGCATCTTCTAGTAGGCGTACCCCTCGCCACTAAAAATCGGAGGCGGGTGATGGATGCGCCATCATTGGCAGAAGGGTTTGTGGAACCCATCATATTATCCTCTAGGATCGAACGAATACGCAGTCAAGCTAGCACTTTTGTACTAGCTCTGATACCACTTATTGGGTATCAAAAGTTCAGAATACACCTAGAAGAGTGTTGAATAGGTGTTGCGGATCACTTACTCTGCTTTTCCTATATTTTGCGCAAAACTGAAACTGACTGCACTTAATCGATTAAGCTCGGTTTTAATCGATTAACCAGTGCTTGGACTTAATCAATTATGCTTGTGGATAATTAATTATCCTGAATCTTGCAATACTTGATTATATGGTTTCTTGCACAACAAGTTACCAATTACCAATTCTTTACACAATTAACTGATTATTGGAGTTATAGAATGATAGCAAAAATAAATTATAACATACAACTCATATTAACTCAATTAACTACAAAGTAAAGAATAAAAGTAAGGAGATTAGATATACAAAAAGATGCACAAGGAATTTTTATCCTGGTTCGTTTGCGGTCCACTGCAAACTACATATAGGCCTCCCCTTCTAATCTTGGGAGATTTTTCTTCACTAGTGCAATTTTTAGTTTAAACACACACTTCCAATTACAAAAACAGGAAACTAAGTTGTTTATTTCTTGACACCTATGAGCTTGACAACCTAGATTTGACCTATCTTATTTGCCTACTAAGATCGACTATCTTTTCGTGATTCGGCCCCAGCCTCAGTATCGCTCGAACCAAGACCTCCTAGTCTTTGTGAAGATTATCAAGATCTCTCTTGTAGTCAAACTATTCACAAAGAGATCAACTTCCTTGTTCAAAACTAATTTTGTTGAGTTGTCTTGAGTACTTAATACCTAGATTCAATAATTAAAACTCAATCTAAAACACTAAGCATAAAATCTACAAGAACCTAATCTAAATGAAATTTAATGCATTAGGTTTTCATAAAATTAATTTGCACACTTTTCATAAAAAATATTTTCCTCACTTTTCTCTCAAAGAAATCAAGAACTTTATGCAAGAATGCAATGCATTGAAAACTAGAGAAAACATGCAATGTTTTCAATTTCTAAGCCTAACTCAGAATGCTATCACTCTCTAAGTTTTCTAAATGCACTTTCTCACTGTAATGCAATGTATGAAAATGTATGCTCTTAACTATTTTCAAAATATGGCAGTTATGCCACATTGACAAGAATTACAACATTTATACAAATCATATTGATGTTGCTGTTAATCGATTATTCATCCACTTTATCGATCAACATGTTGTTAAAAGTTTATTTTCTATTACATCTTAATCTATTATATAGTATCTTAATCGATTAACGCAAAAACAACATCAGATTGGTTAATTACTGAATTCTTGATAATCGATTATGCTGATTTAAAATGTTATTCTTGATGTATGGTAAACTACCTATATGATATGAACATGCTATACATAGCTTTTCAAATATAATACCTTTAATGCATAAGACTATATATGTGAATGCATGATCCTACTTATAATAAGATATCTAGATGTTATGTCTCAATTTTAGTCTTGTTCAATTTTAGTTCTTATGAGACTCCCACCTAGGTTTACCTAACCTAGACTCAATCTAAGGCAATCATCTTAAGACATCTAATAAAAGTAATCTTGCAACCTATGAGTCTTTGGCTTGTTGTTTGTTGTACGATCTTCAAGCTTACTTGTATGTGCATTGTCTTCATCAAAACATAGGTAGGCGTCAAATGTGCGGGTCTTGACTCTTTGCACTTTCATCAAGCGAGTGTTGCTTATGGTCTCCATGGAACCTTTTCAACAAGGGGACATGGAAAACCGATGCACTTTCACTGTGGTTGGATGGGAAAGCTCAGAAGCCACCAACCCAATACAACAGGTGACTAGAAAGGGGCCAAAGTAACACCGACTGAGTTTCTGTGAACAGTGGTGGATGATGGTTTTTTGTTTCTAAGGCTGGAGCTTCAAAAAAACCCAATCACCTAGTACAAAGGTAACATCTTGTCTACATAAATCGACTTGTGATTTCATCCTTTGTTGTGCATGCCTCAGATGTTGTTTTAAATTGGTTAACATTTATGTTCTTGTGAGGAGGTTGTTGTTAATTTGTCCACTTGAAGTAGCACCATTGGTGTAATCCCTTATGGTTGGTAGGGCCCGATTGTAGAGTGCCTCAAAGGGTGAGATGTGTAATGAAGAGTGATGGCTGGTGTTTTACGAATACTCATCCAGGGACAAATGTATGTACCATTTTTTTGGGTGACATCCCGAAAAACACGGAGATAAGTCTAAAGACACCGGTAAACCACCTAAGTTTGGCCATCGGACTAGGGGTGGTATGTTGTATTGTAGCATAGGGAGGTGCTGAGAAGCCGAAAGAGCTCCCTCCAAAAGGTACTTACAAATATTTTGTCCCTATGGATTTTGGAATACCATCTAACCAACAAATTTCATACAGGAACCTCCTGGCTAGTGATTCTGCCGAGAACTTTGTTGGCAAGGCGACAAAATGTGCATATTTTGTTAACCTGTCCACAATGACCCAAATCACCGTGTATCCATTGGAGGGAGGTAATTGGGTGATAAAGTCCATGGACAAGTTGTCCCATACTTTTTCCGGTATCTTTAGTGGTTGAAGTAGTCATTGACTCTTTTGTGGCATATATTTGTTGTACTGGCAGGTTGCACAATGTTTGATGAACTGTTTAAGGCCTCTTGTTATTCATGGCCAATGGAATAATGCTGTTAGGCGAGCAAGAGATGGTTTCCACCCTGAATGTCCCACCGTGGGAGATTTATTAAACTATTTGAGCAAGGCAAGTCACATAGCCTTATAATCAGGTATGTAGATTCGATTACGAAAAAACAAAAGTCATTGTTTGTTATTAAAATTTGTTCCTTCAGAATTGGTTGTCTCACATTTTTTTAACAATTGTTGCCCTTCAGGAGTGGCATATAAAGATCGCATAGAGTCCAATATCTGCAGAACTAAGGAAGACAGAGCAGTGAAGTTAGCATATTCGGCACCATGACATCTGCTCAAAGCGTGAGGCACCCGATTAGAGTTACTCGTCCTGTACTTAATCTCAAAATCAAAACCGATGAGTTTGGTTGTCCGTTTTTGTTGCTCTGGGGTATGAAACCCTTGTGTTACCAAATGCTTTAAACTATATTGGTATGTATGTATAATAAAATGCCTTCCAATAAGGTACTGACGCCATTTTTTGACACATTCCATCACGACGAACATCTCCCTGACATAGGCGGATGGACTTTGCATTCAGAAGGACATTTTTTGCTGAAGAAGGCCAAGGGGTGACCATCTTGCGACAACACTACTCTGGTCGCCACTATTGATGCATATGTTTCAACAACAAAGGGTTTAGAGAAATTAGGTAGTTGTAGCACTAGTGTAGTTATCATATTATGTTTTAGCTTTGTAAAGGCATGTTGAGTCTCTATACTCCACGTAAATTGTTGATGCTTAAGCAAATCGGTGAGAAGAGCGGTGAGAGTGGCATAATGCTTGACAAACTTGTGATAGAAACCTATGAGGCCCAAAAAACCTCTAAGTGATGTGAGTGATCGTGGTTGTGGCTAGTCTGTCATGGCCTGAATCTTGTCGGGGTCCGGTTGGACACCTGCTGCCGAGATAATATGACCCAGATAAGCAACTGAATCAACTTCAAATAAACAGTTAGATAATTTAGCATAAAACATGTTTGAAATCAGTAGGTCTAAAATATTCTATAAGTGTACTTCATGATCAGCCAAGCAAGAACTATAAATAAGAATATCATCAAAAAACACCAATACAAAACGCCGAAGATAAGGTCTTAAAAGATCGTTCATTTCTGCTTGAAATGTGGTTGGTACATTCGTCTGCTCAAACGACATGACTGGGAACTCATAATGGCCATCAAAAGTATGAAAGGCTGTTTTATGGGTATCATCTAATTGGACACAGATCTGATGGTACCCTGAGCGCAAATCAACCTTGAAAAAGATTGTTGCGCCGCCGAGTTCATGCAATAGTTCATCAGTTGTAGGGATTGGAAACCAGTCCCGCACTGTAATGGAATTAAGGGCCCGATAGTCAACATAGAAACGATAGGTCACATCTTTCTTCTTGACAAGGAGAACTGGTGATGAAAAAGGGCTTGTGTTGGGGTTGATGATGCCCTCAGCCAACATGTTTTGGATCATAGATGTCATCTTTGCTTTTTATTAGTGAGGGTATCAATAAGGTTTAATGGATATAGGGCTAGAGTTTGGAAGTAGAGGTATATGGTAGTCATGGGGGCGAGTGAGGGGTAGGCCTTTTGGTTTAGTAAATATAATGTCATATTTAGAAAAAAACAGTTTTTATATTTGGGTGAATTGGGGAATTTATGGTTGTGGGTTTGGGGTTTGTTTCTGTTTGGGTAAGGAATGTGATAGTGTGAAGGGATGCAATCTCATCCATGTGGAAAAGTCGAGAAAGTTGATGGTAGGTTGATTGTGTTGAGGATATATTTGAGTCTCCTTGTAGGGTGATTGAATTTTCACCCACTGAAAAAGTCATTGATGGCACCGAATAGTCAGAGGTGACTGGACCAAGAGTGTGAAGCCACTCGATACCGAAAACCATATATGCACCTTTAATGGGAAGCATATAAAATGGAATATATAACAATTGACTCGGTAAGGTAATTGGTGTGTCCCGACACAATCCTGCACAACAAATGTGGGCTCCATTTCCGACCATAACTGGAAAATTTGGTGTAGGTGAGATGGGCAACTATAAGTGTTGTGCGAGGCGGGGTTGAATGATATTATGAGAGCTTCCAGTGTCCACCAAAACGGTTACCATATGACTTGCAATACTACCTTGAAATATCAAGGTTTTAGGCAATGGAGGCCCTTCTAGAGCTTGTTCAGACAGTTGGAAATGTATTAGTTCCTCTGAATTGATATTGACCTCTTCTACTACTAAAGGAAAATGAGACAGCTGAATATCTAATTATACTTTGAGGTCCTCAGTAAAAAAAATCATGAATTGCTTTGGTTGGCACTTGTGGCCAACAAAGAATTTTTCATCACAATTATAGCAAAGACCTTGAGCTCGTCGCTCTTGTATTTGAGCGATGGTGAGACGTCAAACGGGTAGTGTTGGTTGGGCATTTTGGGCTGGAATGTGTTGGATAGGAGGTGAGGTAACACGATTGTAATTGGGCAGGTTTTGTTTATAGGGATATCAGAAGAATAAAAATTTGGTAAGAAGGTTTTGAGTCTTTTATTTTAGATTCCATTAGCTTAGCTAAATCGAGTGCCTCAACAATACGATGAGACCTTAAAATTGTTAGTTCACGTCTTATCTCATGAATAAGGCCAAAAATAAAGCAATTAAGGATTAACTCAAGGGACACTTCCCAAATTCTATTACAAAGCTTCTCGAATTGTCGTTGGTAATCGACCACCGTGCTAGTCTGGCGGAGCTTGAACAACTCAGCTTGGTGATTCTTGTAGCATGACCGGCCAAAACGAGTCTCCAAGCATCGTGTATAAGAGCTTCCTTGTTCATGTAGAAGGAGATAATATGTAGTCTCTGATCTGGGGGAACTTGGTATAGTTTACAAAACTGCCCAACTTGAAAAAGCTAGTCCAGTGGTTCGGACCCATCAAACGGGGTCAGTTGTAGCTCAGGGGATCTTGGATGGTTAGGGTTGGTGTATAGTGGATGGACAACGGGTCTTACATAAGAGTTTTGGCCGTTGGAAAATGGTGGGACATGAGTGTTATAGGTTGTGTAGGGTGGTATATGGGGTGGCATCGGAAAGGGAGGTGGTGTGGGATTTTGGCCATTAGGGGATTGAGGGTTAGGGTTTGAGATGTGGGAAGAGGAAGGGGTGGTGGGTGGATCTAGCGGTTGTGGAGGAAGAACAGAAATTCCAGCTAGCTTATCAGTAATAGTGCGTAAAGCATAAGTGATTACCTTATGTCTTGAATCTTGTTGCTCTTTGTGTTCTTGAAACTTATCAGCAAAAATTTGCATCAAGGTCTCATCAATATCTTTGCTAACAACTTTGGGAGACATAAAGTAGAAATGAAAGCACCAATTGAGAAAGATTAACTAGAACAAATTATGAACTAAGAGAGAGCAAAAGAAAACACAAGGAAAGTTAATGGAAATTCCTCATTAATTCCTTGTAGTTGTTGCTACTAATACTAAATAGTGAGTTGTAGCATTTGGGTTGATAATAACTGGGTTATTGGGTCACAAGCCCATAGTCTATACTTCAATAATAACATCAGAAATTAACACATAACTTGACAACTTTTAAATATAATCCTTTAACCACTTTGGTTGCTGCTTAACTCTGTTGGGCCTTGGAATTGGGTTTCCATCACCATGCAACTAACTGAGTAGAAGACACTCTTCGATAGAGTCACCATTAGGAACTTTGGAACCAAATGTTACATGTATGACAGACACTAAGAAGTCGTGTACTCTTGTGAAGATTGCTAAAGCATGGTGTTAATGAGGCCCATAGGAAACTACTTTCACACTAGCCTTAGTAATTGGGCAATTGAAGTGGGGATCTACCAATATGAAAGGAACAATTGTGAGGGTTTACAATCTAGTTTAAAGATAAAGAGGACACCAAGGAAACCTTAAACTCTATGTCCTTGAAGAATATTAACATCTTTGGAAAAAATGAATGGGAGAGCATCCTTCTATACTAATGTACAAATTCTAGAGAAAGGTCACCATCTGGCCTTGATGGAAGCTAGTCAAAAGGAAACAAATATCTTTGAACAATTAAAGAACATCATGGGAGCATATAACGAGCTAATAACAAAACAAGAAGGGTGGCCAAATAGTTGGAACAATGTGCTCAAGGAATGTAGAGATGATAATGATCTTTGGGAAAGAAGGTGCATCATAATGTGGAGGGACTTGTGAATTTTTTAAAATGATTGGCTAAAAGCGTTTTACGATATTAATTGCAATCTTAAAATTTATCCTAAACTACTCCTAGTAACATAAGCATTACTCCAGACTTGTGCCAGAGTGACCAAGAAGCTCAATATGTGGAGGATGGTTGCGACAAGAGAGTTCCAAGTTTAGCAAGGATTTAAATAAAATGAAAGAAGAGAAATGGAAAAGAAAGAAACAGGAAATAAAATATGTAACTTTCTCTTTGAATGTAATCATTCAATAATATAATGAATGAAACCTCTTATTTTTGCACAAATTTATCTGACCAAATCAACTCTATCGTAACGAAAGTAGGGTTTTTCGCCCGACAAATGCATCTAATAATCAAATGAATACATATTTTGTGTCTAAAATATGCAATCTTAGTATAAAACTTCTTTTCTAAAATTTTGATCAACTTCATGCAGACTTATGGAGTATGCACCATAGACACCACATGTAGGATAAAACACTTATCTGAATGATTATTGCAACAATACTAAGAGAATAGTCTAAATATAATTTTGGTCTGAAACCTCGAGTTTCCTCTAAGATTTAAATTAACACAATAAAGTGAATGGGAGTATGCTTCATAGTCATCAGGTGTGGGATGAAGTACCTTATTATACCCACCATCTCTCAACTGAAAGGAAATAGTTTTTTAACACACTATATCCTTTAAATATTATTTGTCCAAATATTTTTGGGTAGTTGGTCTCATCATTATTGCTCCAAAACAGCCTTATTACATGAGTTTACAAACTAGACTCATGGCAAATCAAGAAGTGACCCAAGATAACAATTCAGCTAGTTCATCTCAAAGAACAAATGAGCGAGCTCACGAAAAGATGTCGACCTTTCAACAAGAGAAAACTACTATGGGGAATCCTTAAGCCTATAACATGGGACTACTAACTACTTTCATCACCCACCATACTTCACACATGAGGGACCAAGTTATCAAGTAATTGAAGTAGGCTAACATAAGGAATATGGAATTAGATGGTTGATGTATGGGATGGCACATGGGTATGCCCCGCCAGTTGAGGCCTGAGTTTATGAAGAAGTGTACCATGACCATCCAATTTATGAGCAAGGGAATTTGTTAGGTGTAAAAATTATCTTTATTCACAAGGCTAATTTAACAGATTTTAATTCTAAATATTAATTTTATGCATTTATATTCGGAAATTTGATGAACTATTGCACTATTCTTATTAGTTGAGCTTCCTTGTTATTTTTAGGACTTAAAATTAGTAAAAATAAGCAAGGATTGGTGCCAACTAGCTAAAATTTATCAAGGCCACAATCAGCTAACCTACACCCAGCGCAAGAGTCGCGCCCAACAAAGGAGTCGTTCCTAATATAGTCACATTGAGCGTGGAAGATGTGTCAAGCGCAGCTTGGCTAGGTGAAGATTCTAGCCAATCTAAGAGGACTTAGTGCACCGCCTCTATGCCCATGCAAGTATAGAAACTCATATTGTTAAAAGGGGATCTAAAATGCTAAAGGTATGCTTAATTATCACATGTGTGCCTGTGTTTATATGATTTCTAGACATAGATTCATATGAACATCGAATAACTCTCAAACTTTTTAATATAGATTACTAGACATAGAAGTATGCTTAATGGTTCATACAACTTAATCTTGTTAATCTAGTTGCTAGACATATAGCTAGTCAATAAGCTACTAGTATGACTAAGACATAGACAATTTGTAGAATTGTGGTCATTTGCACTTAACTCAACTACATATGCATAATCTATTAGACATAGACGTATATTATGTCGGTCATAATTCTTAATCTTATGTGTATAATTACTAGACATGAAGCTTTATTGCACAAGTTGATAAATTGACTAAGACATTAGCTTTTTAGTAAATTGACTACGTTTGCATTCCTGAGTTATTCGTGTGATCAATCCCAAATTATATGGACAATGAATAGGACATCAATCTCACATCAAAATTTCAGCACCTTTATTTCATAGTACTTTTACGGTTCACCAATACAAACCATCAAACACCCTTTTGAAAATAGCTTAGGATAGAAGTTTACTTGTTAAAAGGCTAAACTTAGTAAGTCTCTGTGGATATGACAATCCCTTATTCTATACTTGTTTGAAATATTGTTTGATAATTCTATACCAATTTGTTGATTAGTAGCATTCAATTCAGCCTCTCAATTTGAGTGACTCAATGAGGATCCCGGCTACAAGCCTTTGTTGAAGAATACTTCTACCAGGGTCATGCCTACTGCTTATGCCATCAGAGCCTACAACAGAAGCCAAATACTTCTTGATAATACTCCAGCGAATGAAAATGAGGATTTAGATATATGGAATCTGATAAATGAAAGGTTAAAAGTTGTGGAAGGGACTAATTATGGTGACCTCAAAAATGCTTTTGAAATATGCTTGATACCACATGTAGTTCTACGTTCAAATTTGAAGGGTCATGAATTTGAAATTTACAATGAGACTACCTATCCCAAAAGCCATTTATATATGTATGCTATGAAAGTGTTTGTGTACCATGATAATGACAAATTGTTGATATGTTGCTTCCAAGATAGTCTGGTGGGAGTTGCCACTACCTTATACATTCACTTGGAAAAAAATATCACGAGTTTCTTAGATATGTCAAATGCTTTTATCAAATAGTACATGTATAATTAGGATTCTACTCCTAATAAAACTCAACTCCATAGCATGACAAATAAGTCGAGCGATTTTTTTCAAAGAATATACTCACTGATGGAAGGAAATTGCTTTTCAAGTCTTATCTCATTAGGAAGAAGACAAGCAACTTACCATCTTCATCAACATTCTCCAAAATCCATATTTTAATCGAATGATAGGTAAAATCACAATAGACTTTAATGGCTTGACCAAGGTGGGTGATAATATTAAGTGTAACCTAAAAGCAGAAAGATTGCTCATGATCAAATAGGTTTAAGGAAATAAACCATATTTCATGAAGAAAAAGGAAAGTGAATCCCACTTTGTGATGGAGAACCATAAGCATACCAAAGACCCCATTATGGATATAGAAATCCTTATGCAAACACATACACCCCACACCCACACCAAGTTCCACATCAACCCATTTCTCAATTTGACTATAACACCTAATATCGTGCACCTCACCAATACATGTAGGTTCCTCGATATGCTCCTCAACCACTAAACATAACTTACCAGGCATGCCCACACACAAACTACAACCAATTTCATTGGCCCAACCAAAACACGTACCCTAACCCAAGCATAAACTAAAATCAAGATCAACATTATCAAAACCAAGAAATAAGAGCGATGGTCTTCGACCACCTTCCCATGTCATATACCTAACTTATTTTTGCATTCCTCCGAAGAAGTGGTGAAATAACCCCTATCCTAAAAGAAATTTTATGGTGTTCATAACACACACAGCAAAATAAACATGAATCTATTTGTGTCTAATGTTATATATAACTAAAAACTGCATATAAAATGCATACCACCCGATTGTAGTAGTTTCTGAATTTTTAAAGTTGTTCTTCAAAATTATGAAGACTCTACATGTGTATCTACACCGAGATCAACTTTTGCTATCAACTCTTTGAACCAATGAAGAAGAAAATATAACACTCTAAAAACCAGAATTTCTTATTCACAAAACTCTTTTATATGTAAGTGTAACAAATAAAGAAGAGAAAAAATCGTACATAACACAACAAAATTTCCTTTTGTTGGATGCTACACACATTGAAGAAGGAAGTGAACCTTTTTCTTTTTTTTCTCTCTAAAGTTCTCTATGCTGGGAAAATTATATATGTTGTAAGGTTACTAATGTGATGTATCCACTGATACATATATGCATACACAATGCCGTGAGAAAAAAGAATTCCTTCCACTTTTGCACATCAAAAAGTACATTTTTATCTGTTGTGATATCTTTATATAAAGATTATAACTCTTCAAGTGGTACCTATTGGTTTGAAATGTTGCAAACCATTTACCACCTATTATTTCATAAAACAACATAATAACTTATCTTTTATTTTCAGCTACAAATAATTAATTTTAGAATTTATTTTCTTTATTATTTAATACTTAGTGATAGCATAGAATTAAAATAATATTCCATAAATTATTTACTTGATCAAATTAAATTCTCCAATTTAATTATCAAATAATATAATTATATAGCAAAGGTTAGAACACTTGTTAGTGCGTGGTCTCGTATGTTTAATACTAAGCTGGTAGTAAATTAACTAAATTAATTTACTAATAAGGTTGGCGTCTAGCAACACTTTAACGATCATATAGCATGAAGTAATATATATTTTACTTTCAAGGACCACTAGAAGATTAATTAAAATATTTTCTTCCATCTTTACAACTCTGGGCTAACTTTAAAGTATAATACAATTGTCAAACTTTAATAAGTTGTCATGATGACTCAAAGAAACTCATTTCTTTATTCATTGTAGTACCTTGGCCAATGTCTTGTTTTATTATAAAGCTCAAACTCATTACTAACAGTTGATGAATTCCTTCTTGATTTATCACAAATTCTATAAGCATTTAGTCATACCCAATATTCATTCAAATAACATCCTAAGACATTATGTGTCTGAAATCAAAGTATGATAAATATCATATTAATTACTATGTTTATCTCAGGTCAAAGGAAATTATTTCATTTCTTCTTGAGAACTTCTTTTAAAAATTTATGGTAATCTTAACCTTTAGGAATTCTCCGTTGAGTTAGTTCAATAATCATATCCACATATGCATCATCTATATGTGCAATTTAATAAATGAGATCTATTAATATTTATTCAATAAATACCATCACACATATATTGATCTATCCGAGTCATTGATGTCTTATTCTCAATGATTCTATGATCAAGAACAATTTAGACCAAAAATTTATAAAAGATATGTTTCTCATTTATTATAATCTATATTATAATAATAAGTCTCCCATTTTAATCAAGGACTTTATCATATAATCTATTTTAAATAAATAACAAATATCATAAAATAAATGCAATTACTTTAATTGTATTTAATGACAAATTGGGTCTTGGACTTTATCATATAATCCTACTTGTGTTTGTCAAACTCATTTAACCCAAGTGCTTTGATGAATGGATCTGCAACATTATCCTTTCCATCTACCTTCAAAATCTTGAGTTCACCACGTTCAATGATTTCTCTAATGAGATGATACATTCACAAAATATGTTTAGACTTTTGATGTGATCTCGGCTCCTTTGCTTGTGCAATAGCTCCATTATTGTCACACAATAATGGAACTGGTTCTTCTATTGAGGGAACCTCACCAAGTTCAGATATGAATTTCTTCATCCAAACAGTCTCTTTTGCAGCTTCACTTGCAGCTATATATTCTGCTTCAATTGTTGAACCTACTCCTGTAGCTTGCTTGGAACTTTTCCAACTCACCGCATCACCATTAAAGGTGAACATGTAACTAGAAATAGACTTGCTATCATCTTTATCTGATGCAAAACTTGCATCAGTGTACCCCTTTAATTTAAGTTCAAAATCTCCATAAATGAGAAATTGGTCTTTAGTTTTTCTTAACAACTTTTCAATGTTCCTCACCAGGATTTGCTTGATATCGACTAATTACACCTAATACATAAGCAATATTAGGGTGTGTGCAAGTCATGGTGTACATGATAGCTCCCACTACACTAGCATATGGTACTCTATTCTTGTGTTCTATCTCATCAAAAGTCTTTGCACAATCTTCTCTACTAAGAGAAACCACATTTCCTATTGGCAAATAGCCCCTTTTGGAGTTTCCATGTTATACCTCTTTAAGATAATATCAATATACACAAATTGGGAGAGTTCGAGCAACCTTTTAGATCTATCTCTATAAATTTTTATTTCCTAGAATATAGGCTGCTTCTCCTAAATCTTTCATGGAGAATTGTTTAGATAACCAAATTTTTGTACTTTATAATGTTGGTACATCATTTTCAATAAGTAGTATGTCATCTACATATAACAATAAGAAAATAATTTTACTCCCACTAACTTTCTTGTAGACACAAGGTTCTTCTTCGCATCTAACAAAATTGAACTTTTCAATTGTTTGATTAAAACAAATGTTCCAACTTCTAGAAGCTTGTTTTAATCCATAAATGGTTTGTTGTAGCTTGCAAACTTTATTAGAATCAGACAGGGATGTGAATCTTTCAGGTTGTGTTATATACACATCCTCCTTTAACTCTCCATTAAGAAAAGTTGCATTCACATCCATTTTCCATATTTCATAATCATAGTATGTTGCTATAGCAAGTAAAATTTGAATTGATTTGAGCATTGCCACAAGAGAAAATGTTTCTTCATTTTTCATTTCTTCTCGTCAGAACATCTCATGGCCTCATCATATCTTATGGGGTCATCATCATTATGACCTTCATTTGATGTGATATCTTGAACCATTAGATTTAATCTATCAAGTGCATGATACACTCTGCTAGATCTTCTAATATGCTCATGTAATTTAGATTCACCTTGTTCAACTTGATCTAAGATTAGTTCATTAACCCGCCTTTCAGCTATAATCGATTCTTGAGTTTCAAATGGCAAAGATGAAAGTCTTCGATTTAACTTTAAAACATCCAAGAATGGATGCTCAATTTTTTGTCATTTTCTTGAGCAATTATTGTTTCATTACATTCTTGAGTTTCATCAAGCTCTATTTCTTTACCATAACTACCATATGCGATAAATTCCCTTTCAAGAAAGGTTCCTCCTCTAGCCACAAACACTTTATGCTGAGATGGTTGGTAGAAACAATATTCAATCGTTTCTTTAGGATATCCATTGAATCTACATTTATCAGACCTTGCTTCAAGTTTATCTATTTGTAAATCTCTTAACATAAGTAGGGCATCCCTATACCTTGATATTTTTAAGACTTGGTTTTCGTCCTTTCCATATCTCATATGGTGTTGTAGAGATTGCTTTTGTGGGAACTCTATTTAGAAAATATGCGTCTATTTCTAACGTCCCCATAAATTTATTGGAAGATCAGTGAACCCCATCATGGACCTTATCATATCCAATAAGGTTCTATTTCTTCTTTCTGACACACCTTTATGTTGAGGTGTTCTTGGAGGTGTCCATTAAGAGATAATCTCATTCTCTTTTAGATAATCAAGAAAATCACCATTTATGTATTCTCCTCCTCTATCTGATCTAAGCACTTTGATACTTTTACCAGTTTGTTTTTCTACCTCAGCATCAAATCTTTTGAACATTTCAAATGATTCAGATTTATATCTCATGAGATATAAGAAACCATATCTAGACATATCATCAGTGAAAGTAATAAAATAAAAATATTCTCCCTTGGTTTAAATTTTTATAGGCTCACATACATCTATATGTATTAGTCCTAGTAATTCGGAAGCTCTCTCTCAATTTCCAAAAAATGAGGATTTAGTCATTTTTCCTTTAAGACAAGATTCACAAGTTGTATATGATTCATAATCATATTGATCAAGGTAACCTTCCTTGTGTAACTTGTTAATTTTTTTCTCTCCAATATGACCAAGCCTACAATGCTAAATATATGTCTTATTTAATAGACTATCGTTTTTCCTCTTAGGCACATGCATACTTCGAGACTATTGCGTCCCATTTTCGGTTGCACGACCTCATTAGAGTCGCCATTGCATTTTTTTCTATAAAATATGTAGAAAAGTATTTTGGCCCAATCGCATTGGGCTTTGAATTTGATATACAAGTCCAGGAGTCGGTTAACTGGGCATTGGGCCTTGGACTTAGAAACTCATAGATATATATTTTTGAAAGTATTCAATCATGGTCATGTGAGCTAATGTGAACATCCAATTTTGTTCGGCCAATTTATAATATAAAAATGAAAAATATTTCAAAACAAACAAAATTTAAAGGGCATTTTTAGATGTAACAAAATCAATATTGTTGACTTTTCAATTTTTAATTTGCAATTACAAGACCTTTGGTTACCAATAGTTTTGCTTTTAATTAAACATTTAGTTTTAAAATATATTTAATAAAAAAATTGCTACAAAACACGTACATTTTCAAGAAATAAAATATATCCTCGTATGAGAGATAAATTATATCTTACGACTAATAAAATTATGAAATATGTTCTATTTAATGATTTTTTTGTATCTTTATTACTTCCATGCCTTTCTCTTTCTCTATGAGTTTATCTTTTTGTATAAAAAAGGCAACATATCTCCTCCTCTCGAATCACCAATTTGGTCAATTACAGAATTGTAAGAAGTTAAAAAAAAAAGAAAATGAAAGTAATATAGGGGTGCTAAAAATGGCAAGTAAAAGAGAAGAGGGAAATCAAAATAAAAGGGAATGGTAAACTCCCTCTCCATGACCTCGTCACCCGTCTTCATTGTCTCATCCTCCAACACATTACATGGCGTCTACAACACTTCATGTAAAGCTGGCCTTAGATGTAAGATATAATGGATGGAGGCAAATACCAAAGAGAAATGGATAAGCTTATTGTGGAGAAAAAAATATGATAGTGAAAGTAACATGTCTCTATGCTTTTTCTTACACCGTTATAGAAGAAAAAAAACTATAGATGATAAAGAGGCACTACCTTCACCTTAACTTAGTCAATATGTAACTGTAAATGACACATTAAGAGGGGTTAAATTAGTTTTCTGCAACTTATACAAATTTTTATCATTTCTTTTAAGATGAAATTCATATTAGCAACATAAGACTTAAAGTAATCAAAACTGCTAAAAGTAAAAGAGTAAGGGTAAGAGAGATAACATTATATATTTTGGTTCCTCTTCAATATATTAAATGTTACATTCAGTCCTCTTGCAAACCACAAGATATTTCATTATGTATGAGTATCAATCTTATAAATCTTACACCAAAATTTCTCTCAAAATTATCACTCATTAATCTCTCAACAAGAAGCACACTAGTTCTTGATTTTCATTTTCCCCATATGGTGAACAATATATGAAGAGATATATCTAGGGCTTAAGTATTGCTATGAATACTCACATTTATGTATTCAATCCTTTCTAAGACAATTACAATAAGTATAACACAAATGTTCTAGTGTTTTTCCAGAAAAAATGAAAATGCATAAAACATTTCCTGGAGAACGCTTCAACAATTTTATGAAATCAGAAAACTCTTAATCAAGTTTTTGCAAATTGTGTATGAATGTTGTGCGTTTTGAATATTAGTGTTGAGTGGTTTAAATAGACTTTCAATATGCCATCATACCCATTCTAGAAGGTAGAAGTCAATTGGAGAGACATTGGTTTGTTTGGGAAGAAGTTGTTTAAGTTTGAATATGAAAACTGTTATAGCAACACTGAGTAATCGATTACTCACATGAGGTAATCGATTATGCTCAACTTCTATCCAATCAGTAGTCGATTATTCGATTGAGTAATCGATTACTCTGCCTTATTTTTGCCTGGTAACTTGTTACTCAGTTTCGAGTAAGTGGTTACCCCATTTGAGTAAACCATTACTCAATTTCGAGTAACCTGTTACTTAGTTTCTTAAAACTTTATTTTAAACCTTTTGAAATCATATTTAACCCAAGTTAAATTTTTCAAATCAATTTGAGAAACATTCCTAAAAGCATTTATATATTACCAAAGTAAATAACTTAGGATTATAAGTACTTAACTTAGAAATCTACAAATTCTTGTCCACTTGATATACATGCTTTCAAGTCTTCAATCATTTTTTAATGTTGGTTCCTTCATTAAAACCTATCCAATATAAGGAAGATCTTCTTCACACAAAACATAACTCCCGCGTGTATATCTTTTCTCCAAGATGTTGGTGCTTAAAAAGGAAAAACAAACATAGATAGTAACTCCCTTGTATTTACCTTTTGATTAATGACTCTTGAGTTGGCAAGTCAAATTTTCGATGAAGGTTTGCAAAAGATGAATTCAGTTTGGGTTCTAAGCCCACCATAGGTGTGGAATTTGCTTATAGAAACATCAAGGTCAAAGATAAACTTATCGAAGCTCATATATGCATGGGACACTGCTCACCAAGAAAGCGTTTCCTCAATGGGTAAGTTTTTTAATTTTCTTTATAAATTTTGATTAATTCATTCATTTGTTTTTCAAGAAGATAAAGACAACGCGAACATAATTAGACTATAAAACCCATTAAATTTAATTAATAATTAAAAGTAAATACATTAAATGATATTATATCAAAAAAATGATGGTAGTTGTGGACTTTTCTTCCACTTTTGGCTGGAAGTTAGAAACGGTAGGATCCATAAACGAAATTTTAAAATTTCATTAAATTTGTTTAGTTATTAAAATTAAATAAATGATTTTAAATAGAATTAGTAGTGAATAGATGGTATTGGTTGTAAATTTTCCTAGTTTTAACAGGAAGTTAGAAATGATGCAAACCATTTTTTTGTTTTTGCAGAAGCTGAAGATGTTTTGTTTTGACAGATACAGATACATCTACATCTCGACAAAACTACTTAATCCATAACAAAAAATAGATTGTGTAAGAATCCACAGTTTCTTTTTTTAGATACTTTACTAGAAAAACGAAGGAGTAATAAAAAAATGACATTTTGATCTTAGGAATCTAAAAGTCTTTTTTTATTTATGTTTGATCATGTTTAAATAACAAGTATTTTTTTTTTTTTTTCAAATGAAATACATTCAACTAAATCTTTGTTTTCAAAGATTCGTGGTAACAAAAAGAGCCCAGCTAAGTATTGGCATGGACAGGCTCTGGTTGTATAAAAAGAAACTAAAAAAATGGAATAAATTCTATTATTATTTTCTTTTATATTTTTTATTTATATTTGTTTTTCCATTCTTTATTATATAATAAAGAATGAAAAAACAAATATAAATAATGAGACTATTAATTTCCAAAAAAATATTTGATTATAACCTTTTTATTCATATTAAATAAAGTATCAATTAAACATTATTTTAAATATTATATTCTTTTTATTATATTTATGTTTTTTTTTTTTTGTATTTACATACATAAAACAAAAGGTGTTATAAAGCCATTATATAGAAAAATAAAAAGAATAAAGTTAGCTATAATTAGTAAAATAGAAGATAAAAATAGGAAAAATAAAAAGATATGGCAAAGAAAAGAAACCACACGAAAATATATATGTGCAATGTCGGACACGAGATAAGTAGGTGCGTGGGTGGAACCGAGATTGGCAGTGAGGTTGTCGGATAAGTAGAGAAACACGCGCTAGCAATCAGTTATAAGGCAGGCGGCACGCTAGGATAGGGGAAATTACTAACTGATGTGCTTGTGATTGGGTGGTTCTCGCAGCCACGTGAGGACCTATGCGCAAACATATGGCTACACAGAAATTGGAATAGCAATGTGAGACTAACTGAGGTAATGGTTGACAATAAGTAAGTAGTGATGTGCTTTGGTCAATGGTGGAGGCAAAACTTGGACAATGATTGTGACGGCTAATGATTGACACACTTAAAATGATGCACATGAGAGAGTTGAAACGTAGAGAGTATAATATATAAAAAAATTCTTACTATTTTTTGGAAATCCATTTTTCAATTGACCAATCCTCTATTTATAGTGGAAAATTTGACATATATTTGAAAGAAAATAAAACCTTTGAATAATGAATCATTAAAAAATATATTCTTCTTTAAGATTAAAAATTATAGTAATTAACCTAGTAATTAACCTAGTAATTAATGATATTTATCATAAATGAGCAAAATAATTATTTGATCTTATCAATATTCAAAATAGTCGAAAAACTCCTTTTGAGCAATAATACCATAACAACTCTTTAAAACTCCAAAAAAAATTATTATATTACTTACATATAGGAAAAAAATATTTATTTTATTTTTTATAGAATCACAAAATTAGTATTTTGTTTGCAATTTTTATTTAATTAGGAGAGATAGAAAAGTAAAGGGAATTAGACATTTAATTAAGAAACCAAATATGTGATGATTATTGGTCATTATTTAGCCAATAATCATTCATTAATCCTTTTTAACCCCTCTTTTTATTTCTACTTTTGGGAAAATGAATTTAGGAGAAAATTGCAAATGTGCTCTTTTTGAAATGGAATCTCTCCATTAAAATTAGATCACTTTTAATTTTTTTTAACACTTTTATATATACATTTTTTTGGGGGAAAATAAAGATGATGGAAAATAATTTTAAATTGAATCTTTCATTAATGAACCAATAAGTGCTCACTTAAAACCTCTTTATGAAATTTTTTTATTTTATTTAAAAAGAGTGATTTGAATTGAAATTTGGAGCTAAAGTTATATTTATAAAAAAATCAAGGAACATTTTTATCAAAAATTAATTTAGACCCTTTTTTGGCAGACAAAATTGGGTGTTGACAATACCAAAGAACTATGAATACCATTTACATGATATGATGTATAAGGAGATTGAGATATATGTCAATGACATTATATACAAATTTAAAAGTGAATGGGAGCATGTTCAAAATCTTTGGAAATTGTTCAAAAATGTTGTCTCAAATTAAACTTAGCTAAATGCATCTTTAGAGTCATCTATGACTAGGTTCTTGGTTTCATGGTACATAGAAAAATATTTAAATTAATCCAGTTGATGCAATTACAGAAATGGCCTCACAAAAAAGACAAAAACAAAGTCATCTTTTACATGCCCTTGTTAATAAATTTCATCACCCAATCATTTGTAGCAGTGTTGTTAGAACCGGACCGGACGGTCCGACCGGTCTGATCGCTGACCGGACTTGAAAGCGGCTTTGGTTTGTCGTCTTAACCGAATTATTGGACCGCTTTGAACCAGAAAAAATTCGGTCCGACCATGTTAAACCCGGTTAAACCGGATTAACCCGGGAAGTAAACCGGACGGCACACTTGAAAATAAAAAAATGGGACAATGTTCTAATATTTTATTTTACTACGGTCCAAAAAAAGATAAAGAGGTATTATTTCAATATAATTATTAATTATATAAAGTTTTACATTTATATATAACTATATATTTATAAATAAAAATTATTATTTAGGTATGAAATCACCCGATCAGACCGGACGGTTTAACCGTCTAAATCGTTAAATCTAATACGAGACCTCTGCCGGTTTGACGTCCGGCTCGGGTTTCACAACACTGATTTGTAGTAGATCTTTCTAGTTTTGGTTGGAAGTTAGAGATGATGCAAAACATAATGAGACTATTGATTTCCCAAAATATTTTATTATAACTGTTTTATTCTTATTAAATAAAGTATCAACTCCACATTATTTAAATATTTCTACCCAAAAAACATTATTTTAAATATTAGATTCCTTTTATCTATATCTATACTATATATAAAACCAAAACTTGAAATAACTTCCCTCATGGTGTAATTTTCATTTCCTATATTGCCCTTAACATTATTTAATTTTTACAAAAAAACTATATAATCCTAAGCAACTACCACCAATACATTAATTAACCACATATCTCACATTAAATTAAACATTATCATAAACACACAAAAATATAATATAAAGTACATCAAACACAACAAATACATTTTAATTCAAAAAAATGAAATATATAAAAATTGAATATGTAGTATCACACAATATTCGCCGGCAGGCACGAAGTGCCTGTATCTCACATTAAATTAAACATTGTCATAAACACACAAAAATATAATATAAAGTACATCAAACACAGCAAATACATTTTAATTCAAAAAATGAAAAATATAAAAATTGAATATGTAGTATCACATAATATTCGCCGACAGGCACGAAGTACACACTAGTTATATTAATGTTATTACTATTTTTTGTATTTACATACATAAAATAAAAGTGTAATTAAAACCATTATATAGAAATAAATAATAAAAGTCAGCCATATTTAGTAGAATCGAGGATAAAAAATAAGAAAAATAAAAAATACAGGAAAAAAAAGAAATTGCACGGAAATATATACATGCATGGAAGCGAGGTTGACGGTCAAGGTTAGTAGAGAAGGACACACAGGCCAGAAACACACTACACCAAAATTTGCACTTTGGGGAGATTTTTCCTGCAAGTTATTCAATCCTTGCCAAATAAATTAAATGAATAAATATACGGGGAAGAATTTTATTTAATTTATGGAGGTTTTGAACCTCTACAATTTGTTCTCCAAACTCTCACGCCCAAACCCTCCCTATGCAATTCTCTCTTCTCTATTTCTTGTCTCAAGTAACACATCTCTCTTCTCTATTTCTTCTTCAATTTTGTTCTCTTTGTTTATGTTTCCCTTGAAATTTTAATCATTTTGGATTCAAAGTTCAAAACAATTGAAATTGTAATAATCTTTCTTCCAAGCGTCGAAGCTCCTCTTCTTCAAAGCGTACTCTCTCTTCTCCTTCTCCTTCCACCGCCAAACGATCCAAGGTAACTCACTCTCTATCAGTCTATTGTTTTTTTATTACTTAGGTTTCCGAAAAAGCCTCACCATCAACCCTTCACACTCCGGGAACTATTGCTCACTTCTGGCTGATACGGCGTCGTTAAAGCCGCTAGATGATTGTAACTAAGATAAGCCACCTTCTGAGCCCATTGAAGTCGAGGATTTGGTGTCCCCTCAGTGTCAAGGTACTAAATATACAATTTTTATCATGTTTTTTTGGGTTCTTTGTTGTTTCAGATTGTCAATTCTTTGCATGCATGGGGCTTTTAGATTGGTTGGATTTATGAATTTCATGGTGTTCAATAAGTTAAACTGTGCTGGATGCGGATAAATCAATTTTGTGTTTATTTGTTATTAGGATTTGTAAATTTTGTGTTTCCATGATCTTTTGTCTGTTCATTGTTGTTTCATGAAATCTCTTCATGCTTCGATGGTTTAATTCATGGCTTTTATCAGTTTTGATGAATAAAAATTCACATAATTGGGGGGAATCATTAAGTTTGGTGCTTTTATCAGTTTTGATGAATAAACAAGATGTCTATGATCGACTCTAAAACATACTAAATGAAAATGCGAATAATTTATCTATGCACATGCTAGTGTAAGAGTGGATTGTGGAACAAATAAAGGGGTTGAAAGGATCACATGCTAATGGAAATATTACAATAGTAGCCTATATTCTGAAATAAGATTTATGCTATCCATATAGGGTAATCAGAAGACAACAAAATGTTGTTATCTCTCTCAAAGAAACAATTTCTTTTGAATTTCTCTGACTAACTCTAAGTAGTGCTACTCAGTAACTTGTCACCAAAGTTAATGTCATAAAATCCTGAAACATCAACTAAGTTATAACAGAAATGAGGATTTTTTTCTAATACAAACATTTGATACTATATTTGTAAACTTAGTATTGTGTCTAACATAATACTAAGACCCTTGTCATTGCTTAAGAAGATGGACAGACACAATGTATATTATAGAAGGGAAGTAGGAAAATCATCAAACATTTATACATGCAATTAGTAATTGAATATGTGAACATGAACTTATTTGTAACATGAACCAGGCTGAGATTAAGCACACACAATCTTAGACAACAATGATTAAGCACTTCATCAATGCTTCAAAAAAATGCAAAATACTAACTAACCCAAATGTACATGTTTTATTTGTCTTAATTAGCTAATAAAACCTTCAAACAAATTTATAGATACCAATAAGCTCAATGGCTTTGGCAGCGTAGTTAGGGATTTATTCCCAGGTCTTGAATTTTTTGTCTCTAATCTTGCCAAAGTGTCAAGTATTGAATTTTGTGAAGTGTTCCATTTCTGTGAGGGAATGGGATTTCAGATTCTGAAAAAATTTGCTCATCATTCCACCATATGGGTGCATTTCTTCTTTTACTATAATTTCTGATTCTCTCATCATGTACTAAACCTCCTAGTGAGTCTTATTATTTGATTATCCATTTGCTCATGAGTCAGATCTTTGCTATACTAAATTTTAGTGGCCTAAGGGATAATGTTCCAACTGTTCATATTGGCTCTCTTTTCTAGTTCTGAATGAAAAGGTAAAGGTAAAAATCACTTGTGCATATTGAAATTCTTGAAGAATTAATGTTTTAGTTGTTAACCAGCTTACATTTTACAATTGGTTTGTTTATATAATATTGATGATTTCCTTCCACTTAGCTTTGTAAAGTGAGATTTTGACTACATTCATTTCACTCTTTCATCTTATGTATTTTAACACCAATACAATATAACATATTTGCTCTCTTTTCTATGATGATTATTGTGAATCTCAGCTCATTAGGAGACCTTGTTCCTAGGTTTGGGAATATAACTTTACACAGTGCTGAGGTCTATTAGTATCACTTTTCATCATAGTGATGAAGGTTTGTTCTAGTCTTTATTTGACCCTGGAAAGTTTTCAACTTTGAATCTTTTTTTGTGTTTCCTTATTCATCCTTTGTTACTATTCCTTTGTGGCTTTCAAAAAAACAGAGAAAATAAATTGAACTTGGAATTTTGATCTTGGGTATATTTTTTTGGGACTCATTTTTCCGTTAATTGAAGGAATGTAATCACCACCTTGATTTATTTATTTTTCAAGTATTTTGCATTTCGGGTACTTTGATTGAGTAAGTTGTGAGTCTAGTTTGGTGGCTAATGAATTATATAGCAACATAAGGGAGGGACAATGATTTAGGTGACTTAGTCTTTTGGGTGTTCAATTCTTTTGTTGAAGAGTTCCTTAGAGAGATTTTACAACCAGAAGAAACCATACTACCCCTCTCTCCGCAGCCTCCCCAATCTTTGGCCAGAACTTGATGATCAAGAATGACTCATCCATCATCACTGAATAATATGGCGCACAGAACCCAACCTCAACTCCAACAACTTATATACTGTCTTTTGATAAAGTCACTGCATTGTTACCAAATGGACATGATCCTAATTGCTCTGGTTGGAAAGAGGTTTCTCTTCCCAAATTGGGAAATCATGCTGCTACAGAGTCATTGCCTTTGTCCTTATCAAGGGCTAGCCATGGAACAAAGAAGTGTAGAAGTAATTCTAAGACAATGGATCACATATTGCCAGAAATAAATACGAAACAAGAACTCACAAAGAAGTTCATAGCACTTTCAGCCACTATACCTGGCTTGAAGAAGGGCAGTCTCTCTCTCCATATATCTATCTATACATCTATTGTTTAAATCATGATCATGCATGTTATTGTATAAGCAACTTTATTTAACCTTTAAATATAAATACATTAGAGAGACTCTTCCAGTGCTGTTAGTGAACAAGGAAGTGTTGGCTTAACACAAAATCTTAATATTGCATTTATGAATTACATCATAGTGAACAAGGAAGTGTTGGTGTTATTTTTATATATTTAGTTAGTGTATATGATTATGTGGTAATTATCAACGTTTTTTTTATTGTTCCAACCCAATGTTTTCAGTTAAATGATGATGCAAGTATGTTTATATACCTTTGGGTGTAAGAGGATATGTTGGAGCCATTAACATTTAGAATATTTGTTATGTATTTTGTTTTTAAAGTGTCATATGAGACTACTTTTAGTTTTTTGAGATTTTATGGTGTATATGGATTTATAATGAAGGATGAATTATAACTCTTTCAACTCTGTTACGCTATCTTGGTTATTTTGGAATGAAATTTTATTATTACTAAGAATATTTGTATTTAGTATTGTATATTTAAATAATAATTATAAATTAATGATGATAAAGTTGTGAAAATTATGAAATTAAATTGAGGCTGAAATCCTCTATAAACATATAATTGCTATCTCTTTTAGTAGGTCTCTATATGTTATTTTGAGTTGTGAAGGTTGAAAATCTCCAAAATTAACCTTCTCAAATAGTGGAGGTTTAAAGCCTCCATGGTAAACATGACAACGATCTCCACAAATAGTGGAGGTTAAAACTCTTCACAAATAAACCGCTACAAATGTATAGATACCATAGGTTTTTTAAAATCTCCGCAAAATGCTTCTAGCGGTCATAACTATGGAAGTTTTTGAAATCTCTGCTACTCATATTGTGGAGGTTAAAAACCTCAGCTAATTGTAAAAAAAAAACCTTCACTAAATACAAAATCTAATGTAGTGAAACTTGTATGGAGACACATATCACATTTAGAGACAAATATATTTTATGATTTTTGATGTTATTATTATGAAGTGAAAATACAACTCATTCTCGTTGATTTATCAAAATTGATTAATTTACAAAGAAGGTTATAAGTGTTATATATGTTGAAGCACATTGCCTTGTAAAAATAGAAAAGTAACTAAATGGAAAACAAACTCTATCTAATTCTCCTAACAAGCTAATAAACACATGTTGTAAAACAATTTCAATATGTGCTAATGTGTAAAATGTGTCAATTACAAGAATTGTTCAGCCAATGCTCCTCTTGATTTTCTAACCAGTTAATAGATTAACTTTAGTGTTAATCAATTAACACTTACCTAGTTAATCAATTAACTATATAGTTAATCAATTAACTATTATTGTTGTTGTCTTATTTCTACTTGGTAGCTTTGTATTCCAATAGCCCCCTTAAGTTGTAGGGTAAATGATAATGACTTCAGCTTGATCATTTGATTTGAGATCATAACAATGTGATGAATCAGAATCTTGATCTTAATGTGATTGGATTTTTTTAATCAATTGATTATTTTCCTAGTAAGAAATCTTGACCATATTCTCATGGTTTTTCCAGGGTTTTACATTGTTGAAGCTTCCTAGTTGCTCCTGATCATAGTATTCACTTTCTTGGCGTGAATTTTATACATTTTCTTGACAATATTTTTAATCATCCATTTACAAACAGTGTCTTGAAAACGGGTTATAACAATATTCAAAGCATGATCACAATCTTGCATGGCACTAATTTGAGATGTACATTTGTTCTACAATTTCTTCCATTTGTCAATGTAAAATTAATGTATATTTGAGATTGAAGCCCCCTTTGAGGTTGAGTGAAACGTGTTAATTGTGGAATTTACAATTTAGAGAAAGAGATTGCAGAAGAAAGAAGAGAATAACAACATAATGTATTGGAAATTCTTATTGAGTTATAGCTCAAGGATCAAAAAGGATCCTGGCTGAAAAAGTGTAGAAAAAGATGATGGAAAGAAGAATAAAAGATAGGGACTGTTGGCTATGTTCCCTAACTAACAGCAGAGAGGATTCTACATACATTTTCTACCCACTCATTACATAATCATTCCATCTTATACTTTTCTTTTTCTCTCTCTTACTTCTCCTCAATATATCATTTGCCATCTGTCCACCACTGATCTTACCTTCCTTTTCCTCCTCTCTTTCCTCAACTGAATTATTCCCTTGTCTCCTCTGCCTTCCACGTGTTACAATACTTCCCCCATCAAAATCAACCTTGTCCTCAAGGTTGAAGTTAGGATAAGAGTGTTGAAAGTCCTGCAAATCTTCCCATGTAGCTTCTTGGTGAGCAGTAGTGTCCCACTGAACCAATATTTGTGGAATTTGGATGGAATTCTTCACTATTAGTCGAGTTTTCAACACATTGATGGGCTGCACTAAGGGGCCTTGCTGGATTGTTGTGAGAGGAAGTGGAAAATATGGCTGAGAAGAATTGCCTCTAAACTGTTTTAATAAGGAAATGTGGAAAACAGGATGGATTTTTGCTGAATGTGGCAGTTGCAATTGGTAAGCTACCTCTCCAATCCTTTTGAGAACTTTAAAGGGACCAAAGTATCTCAAACTCAACTTGTTATTCTTTCTGAGTGCCACTGAATGTTGTCTATAAGGCTACAACTTAACCAATGCCAAGTCACCTACTTCTAGATGAAAATCTCTTCTCTTTTTGTCAGCCTGCATTTTCATGTAATTTTGAGATTGTCTAAGATTGTCTTTGAGTTTCCTGAGCAAGCTATCTCTTTCTTGCAATGCTATCTGAACTGAAGGTGGGTCAGTAACTTGCAATTCATACTTGATGATAGATGGAGGCATTCGTCCAAAAACAGCTTGAAATGGGGACATTTTTAAGTTGTGATGGTAAGAACAATTGTACCAGAATTGAGCCCATGGCAGCATCTGGACCCAAGCTGTAGGATTGTCAAAAACAAAACATCTTAAGTACATCTCGAGTGTCTTATTCAAATTCTCAGTTTGTCCATCTGATTGTGGATGATAAGAAGAACTCATTGCTAATGTAGTGCCCTGAGCTTTGAATAAGTGTTGCCAGAAGGAACTGACAAAGACTCTATCTCTGTCTGAAACAATGGACTTTGGGATTCCACGTAGCTTCACTATATTCTGAACAAAAGCCTCTACTACTGTTTTGCTTGTAAAATCAGGTTTTAGAGGAATGAAATGCCCAAATTTGGACAATCTATCCACAATAACTAGTATAACAGTGAAGCCCTTGTAATTTGGTAGTGTTGTAATGAAATCTATAACTAAATCCTCCCAAATCTGATTAGGAATTGGCAAAGGTTGTAAAAGACCAGCAGGCATGATATTTTCAATCTTTGCTTGTTGACAAATTGTGCATTCTCTTACAAACTTTCTTATATCTTGCTGCATTTTTGCCCAGACAAATTGAGAAGTGATAGAGACCAAGGTTTTAGTCATCCCTGCATGGCCACCAGTTTTAGAAGCATGGAATTCCTGCATCAATTTGAGTTTGAAATCCCAATTATCAGGAACCATAATCTTTCCTTTGAATAATAAAACTCCTTGCCAAACTGTATATTTTGAATTATGATCAGAATTATGAGCAACTGAGTTGAGTAATGCTTTTAATTCTACATCCTCCTCTTGCAACTTTAGCAATTCTTCAAACCAGATGTTAATAGGTTGTGACCATGCTAAGAATAAGCTTCTGGATAATGAGTCAGCTGCAATATTCTCCTTACCAGGTTTATATTGGATAGTGAAATCATATCCTAATAGTTTAGGTAACCATTGTTATTGTTCAAATATTGGATAGTGAAATCATATCCTAATAGTTTAGGTAACCATTGTTGTTGTTCAGGAGTTTGAAGAGATTGTTCTAATAGTTCTTTGAGACTCCTCTGGTCAGTTTTAATAATAAACTTATGCCCCAACAGATAGTGCCTAAACTTAGCTATTGACTCAGTGATGGCAAAAAACTCCCTAGCATAAGCTGATTGTTTCTACATCCTAGGAGACAGTTTCTTTGAGAAAAATGCAATAGGATGATTGTTTTGGCTAAGCACTGCACTAATACCAAAACCAGAAGCATCAGTTTCCAGGATGAATGGAATTGAAAAATTTGGAGGAGCTAAGACTAGTGCTGTAGTTAAAGCTCTTTTAAGTAGTAGGAATGAGTCTGAAGCATCACTAGACCACTTGAAAGAATCTTTCTTAAGTAGGTCAGATAAAGGGGTAGCAATGGTAGCATAACTCCTCACAAATCTTCTATAATAACCAGTAATGCCAAGAAAGCCTCTGAGTTGCTTCAGATTAGTAGGTTGTGGCCACCTTTGGATTGCTTCCAACTTGTCATTGTTCATAGCAACTCCTTCACCTCAGATAGTGTGGCCCAAGTATTCTATTTGTTGCACACCAAAAGAACACTTGGAAAATTTAGCAAAGAGCTTGTGACTCTGCAGAATTTTCAGAACCACTTCTAATTGGAACAAGTGGTCTTTCCATGAAGAACTATATATCAAAATGTCATCGAAAAAAACCAATACAAATTTTCGCAATAGCCCTTTGAAGATGTCATTCATCAAGCTCTGGAATGTGGCAGGGGCATTGGTCAATCCAAATGGCATGACCAACCACTCATAATGGCCTTGATGAGTTCTGAAAGCTGTCTTGAATCTATCAGCAGGATTCAACAATATTTGATGGTAGCCAGACCTCAAGTCTAACTTGGAAAAGAAACAAGCACCAAAGAGCTCATCAATTAGTTCATCCACAGTTGGAATTGGGAAGGAATCTTTAATAGTGAGTGAATTAAGGGCTCTATAATCAGTGCAGACTCTCCATGAACCATCTTTCTTTTTTACTAAAATGATTGGAGAAGAAAAAGGGCTCTTGCTGGATTGAATAATTCCTTGATGTAGCATTTCACTAACCAATCTCTCTATTTCCTCTTTCTGACTATGAGGATATCTATAAGGCTTCACTTTCACAGGATTAGAACCTTGTAGCAAAGGAATTGAATGATCATGTGATCTGGATGGAGGAAGAGTTGTAGGAGTGGCAAAGACTTCTTTATAAGTATGCAGTAACAAAGCTAAGTCAGGATGTAATGTTTCAGCTAGAGGTGTGAAAGGAAGTGAAGCACTCTGATCTTCCAACACTTGCATACTGAAAATCTCAGCAATAGCATCAGTATGCATCATTCTTCTCAAGTGATGAAGTTCAGCTTGCTTTTGAAGCAACTCTGGATCTCCTCGAAGGGAAGTAAACTTGCCTTGCCACATAAAATTTAATTGCAATGCCTCATAGTCAACAATATGAGGGCCAATAGTTTTTAACCAACAAGCTCCCAGAATGAGATCAGCACCTGAGATTGGCAACAAGAACACAGGCAGCTGAAAAAAATTTCCTTAAGCATGAACTTTCAATTCTTGGATCACTCCTTCAGCAGACATGTAATTGCCATTTCCAACCATAACTTTGAACCTAGGAGCAGGTTCAGTTGGCAATTTGAGAAACTTAACAATTCGAGGCTGAAGAAAATTATCAGAACTTCCTCCATCAATTAAGACAGTAATGGGAAGTTTGTCAATATGAGCCACAAATCGTATTGTTCCTATCCCCAAGCCACCTTTTAAGGCATTTAAAGACAAGTGATGATCAATAACTTGCTCATCCTGTGGAACCTCAACTGATATTGTAGATTCCCCTGCATCATCCTCTAACTGCAAAAACAAGAGTTGTCTATTGGGACACTTGTGATTGAAGGTGAATTTGTCATCACAGAAATAGCACAATCCTTTCTCTCTTCTTAGTTGCATCTCAGCTGGACTAATGCGTTTGACATTGGAATTCCTCAAGGAGGGTCCTACTGGAGTTGGTAACAATCCAGAATTAGTGCTTTTAAGCATTGGTTTGGAACTACCAATAGAATTAGTAACATTGCCCACAGTCTGAGAGGAGATTGGTGAATATTTATGAGTGTAAGTGGAATTGAAAGCTTTAGGCACAGAAGTATATCTTTCCTCATACAATCGTGCTAAGGCTACAGCTCGAAGCAAAGTAGGAGGTGCCATTGCTACAACATCCCGTTTTATTTCCTTGTGCAGTCCCCCCACAAAACAGTTTAGTAGTGCTTCATCTGATAACCCGATTGATCTATTAGCAAGGGCCATGAACTTAAGATAATATACAGAAATAGAACCTGTTTGTGTCAACTTGAATAACTCAGACATAGGACAATCATAAGGTGATGGGCCAAACTGTGATTCCATAGCACGAGTGAGATCAAGCCAAGAACTGATTGCTGAAATACGATGCAACATCTGGAACCAGGGCACAACATCCTTCTCGAAGTGCATAGCAGCAATATCCACACGAGATAGATCTGGTGTGTTATGATAATTAAAGAACTTTTCTGCTTTAAATATCCATTCCAACACTGGGGTGGTTCCATCAAAGTGGGGAAAACCAAGAGAGATCTCCTTCACAGGAAATTGGCCACGAGTCTGAGCTGCCATAGATGTCCCTGCGTTCGAAGTACTTCCATCTGTGGGAGATGTATTGAGCAAGATTTGTTGTAAGGCTCTTTGAGTCTGATCCATACGATCGCCATGCTCCGTGAATCGAGATTCCATCAAAAGGTTCAAACGGTGAATTTCCTCGGCGTGATTCATCACCGTGGCTTGCAAATCTTTAAGACGAGTGTTCTCCGCCATGGAAGCTCAATGAAAGCACCAATGAAACGTGTTAATTGTGGAATTTGCACATGTATTGTTGTCTCACCAATTCTTGATCTTCTCTCATTGAATTCTTTGTTGAATCTTGGAAGAGAAAGATAATAATTATTGTAGAGAATGTGCAGCGGTTACCACAACCTTCATGATGAAGGCTCTTATACCATATTACGAAGTGAAAATATAACTCATTCCCATTGATTTATTAAAATTAATTGATTTACAAAGAAGGCTATAAGTGTTATATTTATTGAAACACATTGTCTTGTAAAAATAGAAAAGTAAATAAATGGAAAACAAAGACTAACTAATTCTCCTAACAAACTAATAAACACATGTTGTGAAACAATTTCAATGTGTTAAAAGTGTAAAATGTGCCAATTACATGAATTGTTCAACCAATGCTCCTATTGATTTTCTAACTAGTGAATCGATTAACTATAGTGTTAATCGATTAATACTTACCTAATTAATTGATTAACTGTTATTGTTGTTGTCTTGTTTATACTTGGTAGCTTTGTATTCCAATATTTCTCATTTATGATTAAATTTAATTAGAATTAGAATATTAATGTATTGTCAGAATCTTATTGGTTGTCTTTACATGGTTTCGTTTCCACACAAGTCTTTCTCCACACCTGTAATCACTTATAGGGCAAGTACCACGTTGGGATAGTGTTAAATGATGTGCTTACGACTGGGTCGTTTTGGCAGCCAATTGACATATCTAGGTTGCCTATCTAGCCACATGAGGACCTCTGGGTAAATAGTGACGGCTACACATAAACCAGAATAGTGGTGTGAGACTATTTGAGCCAATGATTGTAATAACTGAATAGTAATGATCTCATCTGATCGATGGCATACTCTGAAATTGAGCAACAAATGATTGTGACGACTAATGATTGCCACACTTAAAACAATTCACACGAGAGAAGAAAAAAGTAGTATAGTATTTTTGGGAGCACATATACTGTCTCATATAGAAATTGAAATTTTCTTACTATTTTTGCGAATCCATTTTTCAAGTGACGAATCTCATATTTATAGTGGTAAATTGATATATGTTTGAAAAGAAAATAAAACCTATGAATAATGGACCATTAAAAAAATATCACATCTTTTAAGATTAAAATTATGGTAATTAAATGGGTAATTATGATATCTATGTATAAATTTGAAAGTTTGGAATTGTCATAAACTCGTTCAACATCTAAAAAAATATATTTTTGCAATAAAAATATTCTAATAATTTTTGTAAATCTAAAAAATTATTGTAAAAGTCATAACTTGGCATATGGAACTGCAAAAATACAACCACCCAAATAAATAACAACATAATAGAAATTTACATCCAAAATAATTGTTCATTCTTCATTCAAAGTGCCAATGTTCGTTGTTGTCGAAATACATTTGTTGTTGCCAAAATACTGCCAAAGTAAAATGTTCATGATAAATTAAAAAAAGAAAAAAAATAAATAAATTACCAAAATAATTTCTTTAAAGTTCCCCTAATAAGTCAAAGAAATTATCCCTAAGTGCATAATAAAATTAAGATATTTCATATAGTTTGAGTCATCGTTTCTTGTAGCTGTTAAGAATTGCTGAAAAACAAAAATAAAAAATTAGTTTCCTATTGCAAAAGTATATCCAAATCTGTGCTGTAAGAAATTAAACATAGAGATTGAAGATTATTACAAAATTGACATACACGTTTTTTTTAGGAATATCCTTTTTTCTATTCTTTTTAACAAAACTTTCCTTGAGTGTTATGACTAATTATAAAAGGAGACAATGACTAATTAGAAAACTGCAAGGACAATTTTTTTTTTATAAAGGAGTAAAAAATAGTCTATAGAAACACACTTAGTGATGAAACATAACAACATATATTAAAAAACATGGAGTGAAGCACAACATTTATAGATTCAAATGTAAAGAGAATCGTTATGGTCGTCTTTGGCAGATGTGCAATCAATTAATTTTTCTATGAAAACAAAGAATTTGCATAAAAACAAATAGAGGCATAAAACATTTCACCATTAATTTTTCTGATATGTAAGACATCGTATACAAGTAACAACACACATTTAAGAAAGTGTTGTTATTATGTCATCTTCAACAATATTTCCTTAATCATGCGCCGTGGAAAAACTATACATTAACAACACTCCCTGTAAACAGAACTCATTCAAGCAAGTGCTGTGAACACATAATTTTGTCCAACCTATATGAAAAAAATGCAAAAAATACAAAAAATACAAAAGCTTCAAAATAAAAAATATGTCATTTTTATACTCCCTTTGGTTTTTAACCAACAATTAGAATACCTTTGGGATTATCCACAATTTTATTATGTTATTATATATAATATAAAATAAAAAAGGTATTCACGTTTTCCTGATAAGTTATTACTTAATGCTAATATATCAATGTTAATTATAATATGGGAAGAGAAATGTTCAAAGGAGGAACATGAGAGATTTGAGAAAATAAAAAATAAAGAAGGGGTTACATACTTCTCATTCCTATTCTTGCACTATTACAAGATGTATTAAAATGTATTAAAGAGCCAATAAAGGGAATAAAAAATGTGCACAACACCTCTCATATTCTCACCTCAACCTTCTCTTAAAAAAAACCCTTCCCACCTTCCATAAAAGCATGGGGGTTGTGAGGTAGGTTGGACGTTGATTCCTTGTCCTCTTCCACCTCCTCAATATAAAACCTTTAGGCCTCTTCCATAAACATTCTGCCATAAATGGGTGATGGTATGACCTGAGTTGTGTGGAAAGAATGCAGTGAATACCAAAATAGTTGGTCTCTTTCATCTCTAACCCATCATTGTCATCTACTCCATTAAACATATCCCTAAAGTCTCACCATCTTCATTTTTTTTCTCTCCTCCACCATGGCTTCTTCCTTTTTTTGTCTCCCCAACTTCACTGCCACTTTACTCATCAAACCCATTTTTTTCATAATCTCCTTCATCCTCATTCTTTATCATTTAACATAGAACACACAGCCCCTTCCATACCCAAGATAATATGAGATGCCACTGCATATCCATAAATAAAACATAGGCATACCCATGAAACACTTGATGCTTGGATGAAAACTAAACTCACTCTCATTCAAATGAAGACACTACCCAAGTACCCATTACCCAACTAGCTTTTGCACCTTCCAAACTCTCTCAAAAGAATTTGACAAAAATGATGTTCTTCATTCACCCAAAAAGTTTCATGCTTCATCACTCTTTCATACGTGTACTTGCTCCTACTGAATAGGAAGTCTGGAACTTGAAAATTGTACATAGAACACCTCAATGGCAACGTCTCCATCTAGGTTCTTGTCGTAGAGCTCTTACAATGTGGAGGTCTTGTGAAACATCCATTAAGGGTTGCTCCCTTGGGTGAAAAGCATAGGGATTTGTTGTAAGAATACATCTTGTGATGTGAAGGGATATACTATTTTATTTTGAAAAGTATAACTCTTGAATTGGAGAGTTCTCAATGAAATTGTAAGAATCTTGAAAAATAATATTTATATAGTGATTGATAGAAACACTATACTAATTAGAAAATGACTTTAAACATTGTTTTTATCTCTATCTGAAACGTTGCTCCATTAGCCATTCATTTAATGGAAATAAAAAGAAGAGTTCTTCTATTGACGAAGAACAATACAATATTTAATAGAGATAACCTATAGTCATTCTTACTATGTGAAAGCTATGAATTCTTAAGATCTATTTACACATAATTTTCATAATAAAACTCATAGCACTATGTTTAAGAACTTATAGTTTTCCTTTATTATATTAATGATAATTAGATCATATTTTTAAAATATGTTCTACTCAAATATAATTTTTCCGGTGGGATGAAAGTAAACAAATAAAAGAAACATAAACTGAACAGAAACTATGTTGTTCTTGAAATATGATATTATTTAAATATCTATACTATATATAAAGGAAAAACATGATGTAAATTTTATTATGGTATAATCTCCACTTCCTATTATGCTCTTAACATTATTTAATTTTTACAAAATAATCATATAATCTTAAGTAAACACCACCAACACATTAATTAACCATATCTCTCACATATAATTGAGTATTATGATAAACACAAAAAATTTATAATATAAAGTATACCAAATATCACAAGTGCATTCTAATTGTAAATGAAATATATATAAATTAAATATGTAGTATCATACAATGTTGATCGACAGACACAAAATACCTATATACACTAGTTATATATAAAAGAAATAGAACATTGAGTTATATTTGTATTCTCTTTATATTGTGTATATTCTACTGTTATTATTCTACTATATTTTGCAGAACTAGAAATAAATATTACACTGTGTTCTTCTTGTTTCAAACACATATTTAAAATACTTATATATGTTTGTCCCTACATTTACTGTTAGCATATATATATATATAGTGACCGTGCTACATTAATGGAAGGGTGTGCAAATACACACCTAATTTTTTTAAAATTATATATATATTTTAATCTTAATATTATAATTTATAAATTATTAATGATATGAATTTAAAAATATATATCACCTATGCAGGAAAAACTTTTTAAAAAATGAATGATCTATTCAAATTAGAAGTTGAAACTTTTAATAACACATAAATGTATGAGTTTTTATTTTATACAGAGATCAATCCTTACTTTCAAACGTTGTTCTATTGTCCTCAAACCTTGTTTCACTTCTAATTAACTAATTGATTTTTTATATAGAGTTTTACTATTTTCCATTTCATTGCTACTATTATCTTTTTTATTTTTCCATTATCTGAATATTATTTCCATTTCATTGTTTCTTTTCATTACCTTCGAATAAAACTATTTGATTTTTTATTTGTTTTATTACTTTTGATTCTTTTTTTTTCGTTATATGTTTAACATTTTTTCATTTTAAGTTTTTATTCATTACTAAGTTGTTTCATTCCCTTTATTCTTTGTTTGCTTCATTGTTTCTATTCCCTCTTTCAATGTTTGTAATTTTATTATTTTTATTCTACTTTGTTTCTATTATATTCTACTTTGTTTGCAATGATTTTAGTTGTTACCACAATAATCATAGAAATGGGTTTTTTAGCTATAATTTATATGCAGTGTGTAATTTATTTGATTAACTATATTTAAATTTTGTAATTTTGATATTAATATTTTTATCATTATATATATAATTATATCTATTTTTTAAATTCTTTATCATTGTTGCACACTATATATATATATATATATATATAACACTATATATATAACGATAACATTAGCCTATTATATATATAATGTTAAGAAATAAGAAGTATAAATGTTATATATATTGCCTTAAGAGTAACGTAACATGTATATGTTATATATCTATCGAATAAACATTACAATATATATATTATTTATGCAAATACATGTGTTTTTTCGTACAATATTCAAATATATATATATATGAAAGGGCTAAAGTCATACATATAATTAAGTTACAATTCCATTTGAAGTTTTAATGTAATTGTTTTGATGTTAAATTTATGTGCAAGTTGAGAATAATATGTATGTGTGATATGACTTGTTAGATATTTGAAATTATTGTATAATAGATTTGTTAATCATTAAAGTGATCAAATCTTTGTTATTTAATTCCAAATTGTATGATCATATTTCATTTGTTTGGAATTATTGTATAATAAATTTGTTAATCATCAAAGTGGTCAAATCTTTATCCAATTTAATTCCAAATTAAATAATCATATTTCATTTACTCATTAATTTGATACTAAGAATGATACAACAATTTTTAATTTATGAGTAAATTGAAGTTCATTATTATAAGACACTTAAGAATCGCCCAAAGGTTGATTCTTTGTACTTATAATCAAGGAGCACGAATTTTGATAGTGTAAATGCATCATTAGTTATATTTATATATCCAAAGATAGTAAATGTTTCTAATATGTGTATGTATCAATGCCAAATTATATGAATTTCTTTTAGTATCATTATGTCTAGTATGATATATTGATGGATTGCCCAAATGTAGACATTAATATATACTTATGAAGTAGTCTGAATTAATTTAGCATGTAACTCAAAGCATTAATGTTTTTCTTTAATTTTATTGATTGCAATACATGTTGCTTTGCATTCGCAATTATCATATATTTCAACTTTTAATGGACTTAACTTCTCTGAATGAAGTGAACAAATCCATCTTTACATTGGGGTAATGAATTTGGATTTGTAACTTAGAGAATATATAAGCCAATTGCTATCACTAATATAAGCACTGAAGAACATAAAGTTTATTATAGAAATTGGGAAAGATCAAACAGATTGAGTCTAATGTATATGTGAATGAGTATTGTTGGCAACATCAAGAGCGCTCTCAAATTGCTGACAAGTCTCTTGCTGAGACACTAGTGAGTATATTGACCACCATGAAATTTGATGGTTCTCGTACTATGCATGAACATGTCATTGAAATGACAAACATTACAACAAGACTTAAGATATTGGGAATAGATGTGAATGAAAATTTCATTGTGAAATTTATACTAAATTCATTACCCTATGAATATGGTCATTTCCAAATGAACTATAACACCATGAAATATAAATAGAATGTGCATGAATTGCATAGTATGGTAGTTGAAGAAGAAACCAGAATGAGGAGCTAATGAAATCATTCTATCAATTGTTAATCATGAAGGAGCTAGAAAGAAAGTTAGTAAGAAACATGACAAGAAAGAGAAGAGACTCTTAAAGATTAATGAGTCATCTTCTCAAATCCCCAAGAAGGAACATCATGATAACATATGTCGTTTCTGTAGAAAGATTGACATTTCCAAAAGAATTGTCTGTAACGCCCCGAAAATTACTCCATAAATATAATGCCCAAAAATGGGTAAAAACGTTTTTTGAATAATATAACATAAATTTATCATCTTTATATTCATTTCTTTTTCGTGACATCACTTTAAGTAACATACATTGCGGAAAATCAAAAACCGTTACCTAATGGTAACAAAAAATAACACAATATAACTTCGAATAATACTTCATTTAATAGTACGAAATACAAGACGGAAGAAATATTCGCCCACACTGAAATTACACAAAAGGCTGAGACATCCAGCACATCAAAAATTACCCTACACATATCTAAGTCGCAAGGGCTTGTGTAGGTGTACCGATCTCCCTCAATTCTCCATGTCCCATCATGGGACATCGAGAAGCGGTAACTCCGAATCTTCACAGAACGATCAATCTGAACAAAACGCGATCCGAAGACAAACAGAAAGAAGAGGGAGTAAGTCATCTAATGAATAGTACTCATTGAGAGCAGGAAATTACACGGAATATCACATTCAGACAGACACACGTAATAAACACAATATATACATCACATATATAAATGCACAATGATGAATGATGTTATAATCTTAGATTATGAGGATCAAAGTCCACAATCTCAACGTATGAATGTTATGCTTGTTTCATCCATCCTTTCACCAATATCCTCCGAATATACTATTCGGAAATAACTAAGAGTAGAGGTCCCATAACAAGCGATTTGAACGCACCAAAATTATTCATCGCAAGGATGTATGATCGATCTGTTCCGAAGAACTGTCTATTTCAGGACGGTGTCGTATCAAACACTTTATAGGCATCCCTCTCATTGATCCTGATTGCAAAGAGGGGTTGTTAGAGATCGTCTAGTATGCACTGTGAGAACTGTCCGATCCAACAGAATACCTCATCCAGGAATACAAGGGATTCGTCTCACCTAGACTGACCCTCAAGACTTTGCTGACGAACCACCGCCATCATCGTCCCTCTCAACATCTTGGGGCTCGTTCGTCTCCCGTAAATTTCCTATCTACTACTTCATTATCCATAATGAGTATGTATACTAACCGAGGCTAACCGATTAAATATTTTAATCATTATTTTATATGATCGGCCCAATCTAACGCATCTCCCAGAGGAATGCTTCTTGTGGAACTCGATCTTACGTCAACACGTAAATAGAGGAATAACATCCCTACTACTACGAACCATCATTGAATCACCCTGGACGGCCACATGGTCAAGCCTCTTACGGTCAAACGACCTCGCTGTGTGGTATCATGTAATCGTTTTTTGGGCATCACCCTAATCACGACATCACAATCGGAAACCTTGCCCTAAATAGGCGTAAGAACAAAGGTACTTGTATAAGTTTGTCGATTTTGGGCACTGGGTTCAATCATTTGAGTCACAGTCTTTCCCAAGGGTAAATACACTTCACACCCAAGCTAGAGATATTGCCTAAGCAATCAAACAATCACAATCAGTCAAAAATATTGTTTGTCTTTCGCCCAAGCGAAAGACTATCGCTCAAGCGACCAATTCATCAAAACAGACTCAATTTCTAGCATGGTTCGCGCTCGAGCGAGGGGACTGTCGCTCAAGCTAAAAATCCACCAAAAAATGGTCAAAATACCTGTCTGACTTGCCCGAGGGAGGTACGGTCGCCAGGGCGCCAAAAACTCCCAAGACAGGCTGTCTGGCCCTCGCCCAGGCGAGAAACTCTCGCCCAAGCGAGGCTGGCTCGCCCAGGCGAGGGGTTGCTCGCCCAAGCGCTATTTGGAATTATTCTTCTCTATTTCTCCCTCGCCCAGGCGAGGTGGTCCAGTTACCAGGACCATTTTCCTCGCCCTTTTGGGCTACCGGATCGAAACTCTCCACTGTGTTTGATCCCAATGCATTTTAGTTTCTCGAGTGGTGTTCCTTCGTGGATAGCCACCACAATACTTGATATTTTAAGCTATCCTAATCATACAACTTCAGAAAGTATCCGTACAAAATTCAGGCACGCAAAATAAT
>NC_032013.1:17847680-17866930 GCF_001865875.1 Lupinus angustifolius | reverse complement strand
CTTAATCAAAGTCCACACTTTTTAAATCAATATCTTCTAAGTTGATCTTACCACTTTAAAGTAAGTCATCTTAAGTAGATTCCATATTTTATACAATAGTTTCCCATGGTCATTTCAACACATTCTTGTTAGTGTTGATCTCATACTTAAACAACCTTTTAACTCAAAATTTCCTAAGCTACACTTTTTCACAACAACTCATCCACAAACATTTTGGATTTCAAAGTTAGAAACTAAACTTTTCCTAAACACATACATGTCATGATTTAGACCTAATGCTAAGGAAAATTTTGATCTTTCAACTGATCATTAAACACTTTAAAGGTTCCTTTGATAACAAAATCATCCCCTTTGAAACACAACCAAACCTCATCATTAAAAATATACTATTCTAAACTTGTCCAAGGCCATGGTTTTTCAAGCCAAAAACAAGTGAAAATAATCCAAACTTTGCATGGTTAGAAAACTCCTCAAAGGTTCCTTTGATGTAAATATCATCACCTTTAACCATGTTCCACTACAACATTTATATCTATCATCAAACCCGAAAAACAACTATTTTGCATTTGTTCAAGACTATGGTTTCTCAAGCCAAAAACAAATGAAAAGTTTCAAACTTTACATGGTTCAAAACTTTTTAAAGGCTCCTTTCAAAATCATCACCTTTAACTCAAATCAACAAAAATACAACTTTTTAAACCTTAAAAACAGCCCCATGAACACAAAGAGTTCATGGTTTCAAAATAACTTTCTAAGCTCAAGAAAATATCTATTTAGAGTTTTGAACAGAACAAGAGTTAAGCAGATTTTTAGAACATTTCAACGGTTTAAAATGTTCATAACATACATATAAACATCATACTAAAATTTTATAAACATATACTGGTTAGATCTTAAGAAGATGAAGAATCAAAATGAAGAAGAAAATGAAGAACTAAGAAGAACTACCTTAAGAGTTCTTAAAATTCTAAAGTGTAGAGAGAAAATGCCAAGGGCTTCCTCCTAAGCTAGGTGTTGGCTTTTAAGGACAAGAAACCAGATTTGAGAGTGGGTAAAGACCAACGGTTTCTTCCAAAAAGTAGATGTGTAAGAGGTAGATGAGTGATTTAAGGGATTTTGTATAAGAGGATATGTACTTTTGCTTGTTCCACAAGGAAGCCTCTTACATGAAAGCGATGTGACCTTTTTGGCGAAACATTCGTGAATAAACCATGCTCGATTATTGTCGGCTAATACTCGGTCGGATATTAAAAATCTCCCGATTTCGGTTTACGGATAAAACTTCAAAACACAGAATTCAGAGGGAAAAAATTTAGAAATGCGTTCTGGACAAACTTGATTTCTATCTTGACTCGAAATAATATTTCAAAGCCAATGATGCAATCGGAATTCGATTCCGAGTTATGTAACTCAAAAACACGTTATTAGGCCAAATTTGGGCGAATTTGGGCCCGACAGCAGCTCAAAAACTTTCCGTCACAGAAAATCATGAAAAGTTACCACAAAATAGGAAATCACAATACAATACTTACACTCAACTACGGTTTAGTCTAATTCAATACTGATTAAGTTCTAAAATTAATCGTTGTTAAAATAAATAATTAATAAAACATACACAAAAAATTCACGGTGTTACATTGTCCAAATCGCAAAGGTTGGTTTAAAATAAAGGTAAGCCTAATGCTTATGTATGTTTTGAATCAAACTTAGCAAAATTTCCTTATAATACTTGGTGGATTAACTCTGGATGTACTTCTCATGTTTCTAATACTATACAAAGATTCATTACGACTCGAACTACAAAACCAAATGAAAAATTTGTCTTTATGAGAAATAGAGTGAATGTTCTAGTGGAAGCCGTTAGCACTTATCGTTTAATACTTGACACTGGACATCATTTAGATTTATTTAAAATACCTAATATATCTAGGAATTTGGTTTCTTTATCTAAACTTGATGTTGTTGGATACTCTTTTAAATTTGGTAATGAATGTTTTGTATAAATATACTCATTTAATTTGAAATGGTACATTATATGATGGATTTACAAGTTAAATCTTGATAATCTTTTTTTTGAAACATTTTTAACATTGCATCATAACGTTTGAATTAAGCATAGCTTAATTGATGAACGTTCTGCTTACTTGTGACATAAATGTTTGGGACATATTTCCAAAGAAAGAATGAAATCCTTCCAGAGTTAGATTTTACCAATCTGAATATTTGTGTGGATTGTATTAAAGGTAAACAAACAAAACACACAAAGAAAGGAGTCACAAGAAGTACTAAGCTTCTTGAAATTACACACAGATATCTGTAGACCTTTTGATGTTAATTCTTTCAATAAGGAAAAATAACTCATTACATTCCTTTATGATTATTCATGTTATGGACAAATCTATTTATTGTCTCATAAATCTCAAGCATTAAAAGCCTTATAGATTTACATTACTAAAGTTGAAAGACAATTACATAAAAAAGGGAAAATTATCAAGTCTGATCGAGGTTGTGAGTATTATGGAAGATATTATGAAAATGGACAATATTCTAGTCTATTTGCTAAATTCCTTGAAAGTCGTGGCGTTAGTGCATAATACACAATGTCAGGTACACCACAACAAAATAGTGTATCAGAAAGGTGTAATAGAACATTGTTGAATATGGTTAGGAGTATGTTGAGTAATTCATCTTTACCTATTTCATTGTGGACTTATGCTTTAAAAACCGCCATATATTTATTAAATAGGGTTCCTAGTAAGGCAGTTCTAAAGACTCATTTTGAACTATAGACAAAAAGGAAACCTAGTTTAAGGTACCTACGTGTTTGGGAATGCCCGATAGAAATTAGAATTTATAATCCACAAGAAAAGAAATTAGATGCAAGAACAATCAGTGGTTATTTCATTTGTTATCCATAAAAATCAAAGGGTATAGATTTTATTGTCCAAACCATATTACAAGAATTGTTGAAACTGGGAATGCTAGGTTCATTGAGAATGATGAGATTAGTGGTAATGAAACACCACGTAAAGTGGAAATTCAAGAAGTGAGGGTAAGAGTTTCATTTACTTGTGTTCCTAATAATGTTGTTCATCAAGTTATTGAACTGATTAGTAATGATGGAGAACAACAAAATAATTACATTGCTAAAAATGAAGTTGATGAACCTATAGTAGAAGAATCACAAGAGATAGCCTTAAGAAGATATCAAAGAGAAAGACTATCTGTTATTCCTCATGATTATGTGGTTTACCTACATGAGTCAGAATGCGACATATGAATTGAGAATGACCCAATTATGTTTTCACAAGCCATAGATAGTGATAATGCTGATAAATGGTTAAATGACATGAATATGAGTTAAAATCTATGGAACAAAATGAGGTTTGGGACCTTGTTGAGTTACTAGAAGATTGCAAAATAATTGGTTGTAAGTGGGTTTTCAAAACCAAACATGATTCTTATGGTAACTTAGAATGTTATAATGTCAGACTTGTAGTAAAAAGGCTATACTCATAAATATGATATTGACTATAAAGAAACATTTTCACCAGTCTCTAAGAAAGACTCACTTCAGATTTTCATGGCTTTAGTGGCTCATTATGATTTGGAGTTATACTAAATGGATGTGAAAACTATCTTTCTAAATGAGGATTTAATAGAAAAAGGTCTATATAGATCAACCAATGTGATTCATAGAGAAAGGAAAAGAACACATGGTGTGTAAACTTAAGAAATCAATATATAGACTTAAACAAGCTTCGCAATAATGATATCTTAACTTTAAGGATACTATTGTATCCTTTGGGTTTAAGGAAAACATTATTGATTGATGTATATATCTAAAGGTCAGCGGGAATAAGTTTATCTTCTTGGTTCTATATGTTGATGACATCTTGCTTGCAACTAATGATCTTGGTCTTTTAAATGAGACTAAGATGTTCCTCTCTAAAAAAAATTGAAATGAAAGATATGAGTGAAGCAAGCAAGCTATGTGATTGAAATAGAAACATTTCGTGATAGATCACAAGGACTTTTAGGCTCGTCTTAGAAAGCTTATATTAACAAAAATTTAGAGAGATTCAGAATAGATAAATGTTTAACATCTCCCGTTCCAATTCAGAAAGGAGACAAGTTTAGTATGATGCAATGTCCAAAGAATAATTTGGAATATAAGCAAATGGAAGAACTCCTTATGCATATATAGTTGGGAGTTTATTATATGCTCAGACTTGTACTTGACCAGATATTAGTTTTGCAGTTGGAATGTTAGAAGGATATCAGAGTAATCTTGGTTATAACATGGAAAATTGCAAAGAAAGGTCTGAGATATTTGCAAGTACAAATGATCGCATGCTTATTTATAGGATATCGAATCATCTTGAAGTGATTGGATATTCAAATTCAGGCTCTGCGAGATGTATAGACATTCAGTTATATATGTTTATTAACTGGAAGAACTATCTCATGGAAGAGCGTGAAGGAGATTGTCATTGATGCATCCACTACGAAAGTTAATTTGTGGCATGCTTTGAGGCCATAGTTCATGTTAAGTGGCTATGGAACTTTATTTCAGGACTTGGGTTAGTCAATCATATTGCCAAGCCGCTGAAAAATTATTATGATAATTTTGTAGCAATCTTCTTTTCTAAATATGACAAGTATTTCAAAGGTGCTAAACTTACGGAGTTGAAATATTTTGTCGACAAAAAAGTTGTCCAGAAACTTAGAGTGTAAATTGAGCATATTAGACTAACCTTATGATTGCAGACTCTTTGACGAAAGGGTTAATGCCTAAAATATTTTCTAGTCATGTTAAAAACATGGGCATTATGTATGCAAATGAATGTTAAACATTATGTTATTCATAAAGTCTCAATGCTTGACACTCTGAGCTCATTAATGTTTAAGTTTCTGATTAATATTTTATTTTCACACTTATGTACACATGTGAGAATGGTAATATTGAAAATAAAATTTTCTTTATAAATGACATTATTATATGATTTCCTTTAATGTGTCATGTTAAGATTAAGACTAATATAGTAGTACATGGAAGGGACTATATTGAAAAAATGATGTACAATCGCCATGACTCTTATTAGTTCTTGTTCTTAAACATGGCTTGTAATTAATGAATATGGAATACATATTCTGATTATGCGCATTATGTAATATACATATTATATCATGAATTGTATTGTCACATGAGACAAGTTAGAGAATGTAAGAATGCCACTTGTAACATGAAGGGATATACTATTTTGTTTTGAATAGTATAACTCTTGAATTGGAGAGTTGTGATGAAATGGTAAGATTCTTGGAAAAGAGTCTATATATAGTGCTTGATAGAAACACTATACTAATTAGAAAAAGACTTTAAACATTATCTCTATCTCTTTATAGAAATATTGCTCTATTAGTCATTAATAAAAAAAAGCATCTAAAGAAAGGGAAAAAGAAAAAAAAATTCTATTGACCAAGATCACGTATGCCACTGATTGATATAAGGAGAGTTCTTAAATTTAAGATTGCTAAAATTTGCATTCCAATTTAGTGGGTTTAATTAGCATGATTCCCAAGAGCTTGTTGCATTCTTATTGGATAGGAACCTAAGGAGTTTGACAATGAATCTCCACACACTATCATATTTGGGTCTAATAAAGGTGGGGCTATAAACAAAGTGTACATTTTCAAGTATAGGAATCCAAAGAGTGGATTAAATCAGGAAGTGAAATCTTCGTACTGTCATCTTACCGTGCTAGCCAATTCAACAACACCTTTGTTAACTTTGGTGCCCGTAGGAGTTGTCTCTTGCTTGAGCTATAGTTTGGCTTCGAAGGATAGATGATCCTATGGCTATGGTTCTATATTCTTTGGTGACATAGTACACCATCATTCCTCTCTCTGATTGTTATATAATTGGTGACATTGCATGGAGGGATGTTGTTCATTAAAGTCAAGCTTTGTGGGCTAGTTCAATTTATGTTAACCTTTTTTGGAGTTGCCATTGGATACACCATAGCATCTCTCGTAAGCATGATGGCAATCAAAAGGTGTAATTGTTCCTACAAGAGTGGGAGGAGAAGTTCATGCAAAATGAACAACAACGTTTACATGATCTCATGTGGTGGGTGAATCCAAGATTGTATTTCAAGCTAAAACCATTCAGGGTGTGGAGCTTCTTATGTTCAGCATATGGAGATGGAGAGGGCAAAGTTTTTTTTAGATCTAAACAAAAAGCCACTTTCAATCAAGGTACACGTTATAGATAAATAGAAATATTTTATTTTTATTCAATAGTTGAGTAATAGTAACATAAATCAATATAATAATATTTAGTAAAATGTAACCTTAAAATATGTTAATGGAATTTTTATACTAAGATAATGGTTCGAGTCATCTCTAACTTCTCTGAAAATGGGAAATAAGTCTACGACCTATACCGTCTCTAAGCTATTAGTTCTATGAATTAAAATAATCATATATTACAAGGATTTTCAATCAATACTTTCAAATCGATAAAAATCAAATCACACAAATCAACCAATTAATTTTCAAACTAGAACTAAGTAGTCTTGATTTTCCTAATACACCTAGGGATACGTAGGAGCAAGATGAAACCTTTTAGACACAAAAATAAAAAATAATTTTTTCTACTATTTCAATTTTAATAAATATATTATTAAGGGTATAAAAGTCTATGTAATTAGCAAGGGTACCGTTTTAATACGGACGAATGGGGTGCTAATACATTCATGCATCCGTTGACTCCCGAGCTCATAAAATCTGTTTAAAGACCATATTATCTGAATTGGGCATAATTGAGAGTTTTCTACGTTTCAATTGCAAAGAACGTAGTGCCGACTCAAAATCAATTGGGAGACGTATAAATCGAGTTCTCCTCTTCCTAAGTAGCAGAACTGGTCTTCCAACCAAAAATTGGGCCGCGACAATGCTAACATCATTGATGTTCAATAACACTTTTTCAAGACTGCGCTGCTAAAGTTGTATCCACCTACTCAAATTGACAGTGTTTGCTTTAATGTGCGTTGTAGAATGACCATTGTTAGTTACGATATCAGACATAGTATACCAATGTCGGGTAAAATCCCACTTGCCCATGATCTCAATTGGCAAACAATTTTTTCAACTAAATAGTGACATTGAAAATTAACACACTTGAAAACCTGTAATAATATTCGGTCAATCCCTTCTTACATCATCATTTATACCTTCAAAATAGGAATCAAGATTGTCTGTCCCTAAATATTCCCGCCCCCCATGTCCCAAACCAATCATTTTCCACCAATTAACATAAAAAAATGTTTTGTTTTTATGTTTTTTTTAAGTATGTGGCAATTTTCAATTGGATGGGAACATAATGAGACACAGAAAATGAGACAGGTGATTCCCATCCTCAAAATAGATACTTCACTTACTTGGATTTGCATCCAAAGCATTATTCATATAAATTCCTTGAATGCATTAATGATAATCTAGACATCACTATTCGTAAGATATGTAAACATGCTTAATATTAGTTTTTTTCTCATTGCTGAGGAGTACTTTGGCTTAGCAATTTCAATAACTTTCCTAACACTTTTGAATAAATAACTTCAAAAATACGAGTTACCAAGAATTTGATACAAAATAATAAACATTATGCTACTATTGTAATAATATATAGATCCATATTATACTACTTAACATCAATTAGTTATACCTATTTTGTATTCTCTCATTTATTTTTTATATTTATATTGTTCTATTTTTACTTCAAGGGCAGAATACATACCAACTCGTGCAAATACATGAGTATCCAACTATTATTTATCAAAAACAATAACCAACAATAATTTTTTTTTAAAGGAAACCATCAATTATTATTGAATTATGAATTCCCATATTATACACAAACCCAGATTTGATGTAGCACATTTTCATGGCACATTTCTCCAACAACATCCACCAAACTGGCATCAATTAAAATTTTACAACAAAATATACTCAACATGATCCCACAACAAGAGCAAGCATTCCTCAACAGACTCCTAACATCATATGAACATAGCCTATGGTGGGAATTAAAACTAAATGAAAGAGAAAAGAAAATGGAAGATTGAAATATAAACTAGAAAAGAAATCTAGGACTGTGTAATAAAGATCTGGTTCCATGCTATTCTTGAATCTACCTTCTGCTTCGACTCACACAATTCAAGACCCTTGACCAAGCTCCCCTTAAGTCATGGTTAACCCTGTTGGTGTATACTGAAGTTGATTTCAACGTCTCTTCTATGGTTTCTACAAAGAGATTGAAGCTTCTGATTGGTGGAAAATAGAGGATCAAAGGAACAAATGAGAAAGCTAATGTGAAGAACATTTCCAACATCTTTTTCTTTGAATTCTGAGACACACAAGTTAATAGAAGAATCAATGAAGCCAAAGTTGAAAACTTTAGAGCCAAATAGGAAAAGGGTATATGGATTTGAGTGGAACAGATTTCAACTATTTATAGTTGAAGGTGAAGAAGAGAGATAGATAAGTTCAAGAAATGAACCCTTCTCAAGTACATTAATGCAGATAGTAGAGTAGATAATTTAATTATTAATGATAAAATATATACAGTCAGAAATTACTTGATATTTTACCAAAACCGAATAACTACCGGTGATGATAAATTAATTAATGATATTAGCCAACAGTGAGAGAAATATAATTGTCCATTTCCTAATAAAATTTAATTTTTTTATTAAAATAATCAGTTTAATGCACACCTAATAATAAAGTAACTTGTTTTGCTCACAATTGAGTTTGAATGAACTTGTTTTGCCCACAATTAAGTTTGAATTAACTTATGCAGCCTTCAAATAAGTTTTAGACGTGTAAAAATTATGATTAATATCTTATTCCATTTAAGTTTATGTTTATTATAATTTGATTTGATTTTATCTAATTTAATCATTAAACAATGATATATTTTATCATTAGATTTATTATTACTTAATTTTCTATTTCTCTCATAAACAGAATTATTGTCTTATATATCACTAGTGTCTCGATAAGCACTTTGTGTCTATCGGTCTACATTGTATGGTACTAATTACTAAATATTAATTTTTATGTATTTCATTTCTAACAATTATAATGTATTTTTTGTTGGGCATTTTTGAATTATAATTTATTTTGGAAAGTTCTTGTAACCCATAAGTTAATATTGGTATCTTTGAACTTGTAGCAAATATTGACGGGTGTGGTCCTTAAACTTGAGAATTTTATCTTATATGATAGCTAGTTGGAAATATTGTGAAAGCTTTATAGGATTGTTCACTGTGTAGATGAGGTGGTGGTATTTGTGCATGTGGTTGAACCTCCGTATAGGCTAATATTTTAGTTAAAAGATTAAGATATAGATGAATAGTTTAGTCCAAAAAGTAAGACATAGGTTAATATTTTAATAAAAAAAGTAAGATATAGGTTAATATTTTAGTTAAAAAATTAAGGTATAGGTTAATATTTTAGTTAGTAAAGTAAAATATAGGTTAATATTTTAGTTAGTAATATAAAATATAGGTTAATATTTTAGTTAGTAGAGTAAGACATAGGTTAATACTTTAGTTAAAAAAGTAAGATATAAGTTAATATTTTAGTTAAAAATTACGATATAGATTATTATTTTAGTTAGTAAAGTAAGATGTAGGTTAATATTTTAGTTAAAAAATTAAAATATAGGTTAATATTTTAGTTATTAAAGTAAGATGTAAGTTAATATTGACCAAACATTGCATTGGTTTGAATATTACATGCATTCATTACTTTGTATCATAAAAAACATGCATTGGTCATTCAATGTTTGTCTTTGCATCGGCGAATTAAATTTTGTCATTCATTGGTCAATCAATTTTTGGTAATCAATTTTTGGAGTTCACGTGGCTACGAGGCATTGAATTACTATTCAACCTGCATTCTTTTTTAGTCTCTGGAACCTCCATTATTTTAACTTCTTATGGATTTTGTCACAAACATTCAATTTCTGATCATGGATTTTAGTCGAGTAACTAAACAATGAAATTATGAAGAAGATCTTGCTCCTGACATTGACACGATTTTAATGAAGATACCTAGATCACAAAAAGAAGAAAAGGAAGAAGACTATAAAGACATAAAAGATTCAAGCTTCAAGAGAATTATAAATTAAGTCTTCATATAGGTACTTCTATCTTAACACTCACTTTAATATTAAGTAGCAATACTAAAGTAATCAAAATCATTTTTATAAAGAATTGGATAGGTCTAAAATGCAAAGTCAAATTGCTAAGTAATGAGTTACTTGACCTACCTAATAGGTTACCAGAACTAGGTAACATGTTACCTGAACTGTGAGGCAGTTGGTAACAGGTTACTGAAACTGCGTAACATGTTACATGACTGAGAAAATAGTTATAAAGCAAAATTGACTGATGTAACCAATTTAATTCAATGTATTAATCGATTACCACCTTGGACAAAACATTTGCATAATCGATTACCACTTTGTGACTATCGATTACACATAGCTGTTGAAACTAGATTTTCAAATTCAAATGAACAACTTTCATCCAAAGTGAATACGATTCATTCCAATCGTGTCTCCTCTTCATGGTAGATTGGAAGTCTGTTTAAAGTTATTGAGACATCCAAATTTAATACACACCATAACACACGAAATACGCAATTGCTTACAATCACAAAAAAATTTCAAACACTTAGTAAACAATTTTTTGCACATTTTTCTTAAGCAACTTTGTTTCTAAACATTCATATTTTCTGAAGTTGCTTGATCAAGTGAAAAGTGTTCTAATCTTTCAAAAATATGAAGAGCATTGTATACTAAGTATTTATATTGTGAGATTAAGGATTGCAAGTTCTAGAATCGTCAAAACTTGTAAAGGCAATCCTGCCATTGTTATATTCTTTATCTTGGTTGTAAACTTTTCATTACAAGGTTATGTTCAGAAGGGAAAAGAGTTAACTTGAAAAGGGAATTTTCAAGGGTAGATAAGTTGTGAGTGTGTAAGGTACAAAAATATCGGGAAGAGAAATTGTAATTACAACTCAAATTATATAGTGGAAAAATCTCTTGTGTGACAAGAGTACTAGATGTAATCTTTGGTGGACAAGAAGATGAATCAGTCTAAAAACTCTTTGTGAACTCTTCTTCTACTTATTCTTGTCATTTACTTTTGCTTTACTTTTTTGAATTAAACTTAAATAATTCGTCGCACATAAACTTTAATAACATAGCAGAAAAATCAGTCATATTCTCCTCACAACTAATTCACCCTCCTCTTAGTTGGTATCTTGAACTTACAATTGGCACCAGAGCTTATTTTGTGTAATATATTCTCAAATTTGGTCATGTATTTAAGATAGCCTTAAGATCATTCTAGGAGAAGGTTCCAACATCAATCGCCATCCATGCTTTGTTGGAGAATGCTATGACTTCTGGAAAATCAGGTTGAAAATCTTTATAGAATTGCAAGACCTGGATATTTAGAATGCGATTGAGGAAGGACCTTATGAAACATTCACCATTTTCAATGGTGAAAGGGAAGTAAAGCCAAAATCAGTGTGGAATGATGTAGATAAAAAGGAAGTGCAATACAATCTCAAAGCAAAGAACATCTTCACTTCAGCATTTGGAATTGACGAGTTCTTCAGAGTGTCAAACTAAAAATCTGCCAAAGAAATGTGGGACACTCTAGAAAGTACACACAATGGAACTAAGGAGGTCAAAAGTTCGAGACTCAATACTCTCTCCCACAAATACGAATTTTTTCGTATGAAGTATGGAGAGATAATTCTAGATTTCCAAAAGAGATTTACTCACCTTACAAACCATCTGATTGCACTTGGAAAAGTATTGTCAAACAGTGACTTGAACTTGAAAGTTCTAAGATCACTCTCAAGACAATGGCAACCCAAAGATTTGGAAAGTTGCAAGAGCATGAGTTAGAATTAACCCAACTTGAACAATACGAAGAACAAGAGAAGAAGAAAAAGAATATTTCTCTCAAAGCTAAAGTAGAGGCATATGAATCATCAGAAGATGAATCAGACAAAGAGGAAATATAAGACATGAACATGTTGGTGAAAAAGTTTAGTAAATTCCTGAAAAGGAATAAAAGTGGTAAGGCTGGACAACTAAGATGATTCAACAAAAGTAATGAAGTTTTCACTTCAAATCAAAGCTTCAACTGTTTTGAATGTGGAAAACCTAGTCAAATGAAGATAGATTGTCCTACTTTAAAGAAGAATTTCTTCAAGGCAAAATTTGAAAAGAAGACCAGTAGACGGACTTATATTGCATGGGAGGATAATGACCCAAGTTCCACTTCAGAACCACAAAATGAAGAGCATACTCATCTCTATATAATGGAATCTCTTCATTCTGATGATGATGAAGTAAGTGAAACTAATCATTTAAATAAGTCATCTTTTTCTTATTTATAAAATGCTTTCAATAAATTGCATAGTGAATACGTCAAACTCATTAACATTTGTTTCAAACAAAAAACTGAGATTGACGCATTCCACAATAAACCTTTTTCTTCCTCTTGTCCAAATTGTATTACTCTTGAAAGTAAAATTTCCACTTTGATTCTTCAACTCAAGAATCTTAATAGGAGAAGTACAAATTTGGATGACATGCTGAAAACACAAAGACACTCCACTGACCGTAGAGGTCTCAGTTTTTCCAAACCTTCTTCACTTAAGAAAAAGGAGGTGTCTAGTAAAATTTTCCTTCAAAAGCAAAGTGTCCTTAATCATCATATTGCTAAATCAACCAAGGATACAAATGCGTCAACCCATTTGCACTCATTGTCTAAATCACGAGCATACCTATAATACTTGCAAAATTAGAAAATATGGTATTCCCTTAAGACATTTTCAATGGGTAGAGAAAGGTACAAACCATGTAGGACCCAAACTTAATTGGGTACCTAATATTACTTAAATTATATTGTAGGAATATTTGGGAGCCGGCAATGACTTATGGTATTTGGACAATGGCGGCTCAAAACACATGACGAGCGATAAAGGAAAGTTCTTTGTCCTCATTCCAAGGGACAAATACTACGTCACATATGGTGATAATAACAAAGGAAAGATTATTGGAGTTGGTAGAGTCGGGAAGCCACCTTATACTACAATAGAAGGATTTCTATATGTTGGGGGACTCAAATACAACCTACTCAGTATTAGTCAACTTTGTGACAGAGTTTCATGTGGTTTCCTATCCCGACAAATGCATCATTGATGGTAAGGTATATGAAAATCCTAAACTTGTTGGTAAGAGAATAATCAATATTTACATGATTGATTTAAATGACTCTTATCTCCCCACAAATTTTTAGCTATTAATGATCACGATGTATGGCTATGGCATAGGAGAAGTTCTCATATTCATATGGATCATTTGAATAAACTGGTAAAGAAAGATCTGGTTGTTGGTTTATCCAAAATAAAGTTTGTTAAAGACAAACTATGTTGTATTTGTCAAAAGGGTAAACAAACAAATACATCTTTCAAACCAAAACATATGGTTTCTTGTGATAGACCACTACAACTACTACACATGGACTGATTCAGCCCTTCTAGGACCAAAAGTTTTGGTGGTAACTACTATGCTCTTGTGATAGTAGACGAATTTTCGAGATACATTTGGACTCTATTCTTGGTACACAAGAATGAGTCATTTCATGCCTTTAGCAAATATGCTAAAAGAGTACAAAATGCAAAATCCTTGAAAATAGCTCTTATTCGAAGTGATCATAGGGGGAATTTCAAAATGCTTCTTTTGAGGAATTTTGTGATGATAATGGTATCACTCACAATTTCTCTGCTCCTAGAATACCACAACAAAATGGTGGTGCAGAGAGAAAGAATAGATCGTTGGAGGAACTAGCACGTACAATGTTAAATGAAACTAATCTAGCAAAATATTTTTGGGTAGATGTAGTAAGTATGCTTGCTATGTTTCCAATCGAGTCTTAATAAGACCTATTCTTAAGAAACCCCCCTACGAACTCTTCAAAGGTAGATAACCAAATATTTATCACTTACATGTGTTCGGATGCAAATGTTATGTGCTAAATAATGGTAAGGAAAACTTGGAAAAGTTTATTGCTAAAGCCAATGAAGGAATTTTCCTTGACTACTCTCTTACAAGGAAAGCTTTTCGAATTTTCAACAAGAGAACTATAGCCACATAAGAATCTATTCAGATGACTTTTGATGAAACTAGTCCAACCTTAGAATAAAATTCTATGGTTGATGATGACGACTTTCAAAGTCCATCCTTAGTAGAATCCACCAATGACATAACAGCCAACATAGAACATCTGAAAATAAATGACAATATGCCTTCATAAGAAGAGCATATTCATTCAGATTTACCAAAAGAATGTAGAATCCATCGATATCATCCTATTAACAATATCATTGGTGATATAAGTAAGGGAGTCTCTACTCGCCTGAAACTGAATGATGCTTGCTAAACATGGCTTTTGTTTCTCAAGTGGAACCATCCAAGATTAATGATGCACTTGAGGGTGAACACTAGGTTCTTGCTATGCAAGAAGAGCTTAACCAGTTTGAGAGAAACGAAGTTTGGGAACTTGTTCCTAGACCTAAAGAAAGAAATGTTATAGGAACTCGTTGGGTCTTTCAGAATAAATCAGATGAAAATGGCATTATTATAAGAAATAAAGCAAGACTTGTAACACAAGGATACAATCAGGAAGAAGGTATCGACTTTGTTGAAACCTTCACTCATGTTGCTAGACTGGAAGCTATTAGGATATTGCTTGCATATGCATGTTCTTTAGATTTCTAGTTATATCTAATGGATGTAAAGAATGCATTTCTGAACGGTTATATACAAGAAGATGTGTATGTCAAACAACCTCCTGAGTTTGAGGACTACAAATATCCCTCTCATGTCTATAAACTTAAGAAAGATCTCTATGGCTTAAAGCAAGCTCCACATGCATGGTATGATTGTCTAACAAACTTTTTAACTGATAAAGGTTTTTCTAAAGGAAAGGTCGACACTACCTTATTTATTAAGAAAATAGATCATCATGCTTTACTTGTCCAAATCTAGGTCGATGATATTATGTTCTACTAACGATCTTCTGTATAGTGAATTTGGTAAGATGATGCAATGGGAGTTTGCGATGTCTATGATGGGAAAGTTGAACTACTTCCTTGGACTAAAAATCAAACAACTCAAGGATGACATATTTGTGTGTCAATCTAAATACTGCATGGACCTGCTGAAACATTTTGAAATGGATGACTGCAAACCTATTGCCACTCCCATGGGTTCTGGAACATACATTGATGCTGATTAGACTGGAAAATATGTTGACATCTATAAGTATCAAGATGTGATTGGTTCCCTTCTTTACCTTACCATAAGTAGACCTGGTATTATGTTTAGTGTTTGTTTGTGTGCACGTTATCAGTCAACACCCAAAGAGTCACATCTTTCTCCTGTGAAATGAATATTGAAATATCTTAAAGGCACACTTGATGTAGGATTATGGTATCCTAAAGGAAGTATATGCAATCTAGTGGGATATTCAAATTCAGACTTTGATGGATGCAAATCTGAGGGGAAAAGTATAAGCGATACTTGTCATATCCTTGGAAATGCCTTAGTCTCTTGGTCTTGTAAGAAACAGACCGTGTCTCTCTAAGTACTATTGAGACAGAATACATAGTTGTAGGAAGTTGTTGTGCCCAAATATTATGGCTCAAGCAACAATTGTGCGATTACATATTAGACCTAGGATGCATTACCATAAGATGTGATAACACTAGTGCTATAAACCTTATAAAGAATCTGATTATACATTCCCAGACCAAACATATAGTAATAAGGTATCACTTCCTTAGGGACCATGTCCAAAAGAAAGATGTTCTCTTAGAATTTGTTGATACACATGAATAACTATCAGACATCTTTACAAAACCTTTGGCTAAAGAACCTTTCTATAAAATTAAACGAGAACTAGGTATACTTGATGAAGCATATCTATCTTAACATGTTGATATATACATTATATGGAAGGGTAATCGATTACAGGGTATCAGTGGCAGAAATTATTAAAAATTCAGCCAATGTAATCGATTATAGGATGAATTAATCGATTAACTAACCAAACAGTGAGTTTGAGTAATCGATTGCTCAATCGTGGTAATTGGTTACACTCTGCACTATTTAAGGCAAAATCAGATTTTTGAACTTCATATTCTTTATTTTCCTTCCTTCCAACCATGGTAACCCCCCAACTTCGTAAAACTTTTTTTATCAACCGTTTTGCTTGATTTTTGTGTCGTTTCATACTACATTTTCACTCCCAAACACATTCCTACCATAATTTTTGTGTTTAGGATTAAAAAAACCCCAAATCTCAAAACCTTGAAAACCTAAGTTTTTCAAAACTCAACAACATGGCCTCATCCTCTAGATCCAAGAAGTAAAGAACCAATGTAACTCAAGGAAGGCAACAAAACCCGAATGAAGTCAACACATTAGATTTGTCACGTCTTTTGGCAAACGAGGATCAACACAAAACCTTCAAGGAGCACTTCATGCAATGACTCATTTTTTATCTGAAGTATGGTATGTTAAGTTCCTTGGAGGAAAACAATTTCATTTTCCAACCCTTTTTGAACAACAAAAACTCTCTGAATTTTGTGAAATGCATTGTTCATACTATCCAGAACTTGTATGAGTATTTTACTGCAATCTGAGTTTTAAGAAAAATAAAATATTTTCATATGTTAAAGGAAAAGAGATTAGCATAGATTTCAAAACTCTGAGTTCACTTTGCGGTAATATACCATACATAGGAACGATAGTCGATTCTGGCATTCAATGCGATCTAGAAGGGTACAACAAAATAGATTTCTACTACTCTATGTGTAGATACTACAAACGAAAAGTTGAAATGCGTAAGCAAAGGTCTTTCAGTGACTCTATGCGAAACCAAAATATTTTGTCTGTCAGTAACATAAACTTAGAGGATTGTTTGATTCATTACATGCTAAGCTACATCATAGTTCCAAAGCTTTCAAACCATTTACAAGTAAATGATATGGAACTACAATTGATGTATACTATGAAACACAATGTTCCAATTAATTGGACATTGATGATCATGAGACAAATCTGGACCTTTAGAAGTGAGTACGGACCATTGCCTTATGCTATTCTCATAACCGCCATTCTTGGATATTCTAGTGTTTTGTTTGATGGAGAATCTAAAATTATACTCGACGCTTGCAATAAGATTGGTGTGGATATAATCCAAAAAATGGGTTTCTTTCGAGATTCCAATGACATGATCTACAAGTATCGCGGTGATCAACAAATTGCACATCAACAAAATCCTTCTGCTGACTCTCCTACTCATCCCTCATTTCGTGCTGAATCAACTTCTTCTGAATCCACTCCTACTAATAAAATGATAAAGGACGAGTTGTTTTCGCATAAGGGCTACATCACTGCATGTATGAATGCTCTCGATACAGCGAATCATCAAGTCCAAGAAGAGCTTAGATGCTTATCAAATTGGTTGGACTATATGGACTTGGACTCTCAGAAAGCTGATACATATCATTAGGAGTAGCAATCTAGAACTATAGGATTTTACTTATGTACTTTGATGTCGTTGTTGTTATTGTTGTCTAAGAACTACTATTTCTATTACTGTTTTTATCCATGCTTTTAGATATTAATTCAGATCATCTTACTGTTAAACTATTTGCGATGTATGGATTATGTTTCTTAAATTGAGGTTTCAAATGTTATGCTTGTTAGGTATTAGTGACAAAATACACCTAGAAAAAGGGGGTGGGGGTGAATAGGTGTCGCTGCCGCCACTTACTGCTATTTGCACCAAAGCCCTATTCTGGAAAATTACCCGGTTAATCGATTAAAGCTATGACTTAATCGATTAAGTCACATAAAATTAGCAGTTGCTGAATGACTCAATTACACAACCAGTTATAGATTATACAGAAATGATATAGTAGATATATTTGAATACAAATGATCTTTATTTGGCAGTAATACTATATTCAAAATAACAGCTACAATAGGCAATTACAAGCAACTAAAAACAGTAAAGAGATAAGAGAAAGAAACAGTCTGCAACAAGGTTTTTATACTGGTTCATTTTGCGGTCCACTACAAAACTACATCTAGTCCTCCCCTCTGATCCGAAGATTTTCTACACTAAATTGAAACCAATGTGTCTTACTGATCGAAGTCGTACCCGATACAAATAATATAACAATTAAAACTGTAGTACTAGGAAGTGACTCCTAGGTCGTTTCCCAAGGATTATCTTTCAAGCAAAATATGAAACACCTTATACTCACCCACACAAGGGGTTTTTTGTTGTTGGATAGTATGAACATAAATCAAATTCAAAAACAATAGTTAAACAATGTAATAAAACGGCTAAATCCCTTTGGTTCGTTTGTTCACAACTCAATCCTCGGTTTCAAAAGATTATTTTCAGATTCCAACCATTAACTTCCGAATTTGTTGAGAATCAATTAACTAAGCGATAATCAATTCAAAGTTCCAGAACCTAAACATCAAACTACGCGAAATCAGTAAAAACATGAAACAATTAACAAATTCACACGAACTAAGCATTCATGCACTAGAGAGAGTAAATCAACTAAGTGAAGATAAACTCAACCAACCAGTTTCTAAGCAATGACATTAAGCAAACCATATTCAGAAAAGATAGAAGAAATCAACAATAAAGAAACCGAAAATGCATTAATAACTAAACCTCAAGAGTTGTGATACATTACCCAAGGAATTTAGTCCAGAAATTTTGCCTTCCATGACAATGGAAGAGCAAACCGAAAATGAGAAAATGAAGAAGAGTGAAACCCTAGCAGAGCAAAAAGAGGGAAAACCGAAAATTACTTTGTGTTTCAAAATGAGGCAAAATGAAGTGTGTGTGTTTAGAGTGGGGAATCCGAATTTAACCCCTCCCACACACATAAACCGAATTGGGCCTAAATAATGGGCCCAAAGCCAAATTACCATAAAACTAACTCCTAAAATAAAAATACAATCTTTACTTCAACATATATCCTCAACTTCCATAATGCCCAAAATGCCATTGATGCCAAATGTGATATGAAAATGATAATAGATTTAATCAGGCCAA
>NC_032013.1:17847262-17847580 GCF_001865875.1 Lupinus angustifolius | reverse complement strand
TCTTTGCCTTACTCAACCTTTTATTCACTTTTGTTTCTCTTTTTGTTGTTTTTCCTTTTCATTTTCATTTTTTTTAACGCTTATGTACGCAATTGCATTAACCATCATTAAGACATAACCAAGAATTCACAAGATTTGAAGAACAATGCACCCTTTCTTACTTAATACCCATTCCCAAAACAATTCCAAAGCTCCAAAATTCCCTAAGGTTAGGACAATCATGGTTTTTCACTTATATGCATGTAATGAGCTAAGTAATAATGAAAGAAGTAAAAGTCTCAAAGGGGCTATCAAAGGATAAATTCGTTCAAGGTAGGC
>NC_032013.1:17846360-17847162 GCF_001865875.1 Lupinus angustifolius | reverse complement strand
AAACACCTCACAAAACAACATAGGATGTTGAGGCATCTCTTGTCTCTAAGAAAGAGTACCACCTGCTCTCTAACACTGCTCACAAGTGCTACAAATCCTCCACGCATCTTTGAAGATGGTGGGCCAATAAAATTCAGAGTCAAGCACCTTTCGTGCTGTCCTTTGGGTACCAAGATGGCCACCCACTGCAGAAGAATGACAAAACTGAAGGACTGACTCAATCTCATGATCTGGAATGCATCTTCTAGTAACCTGGTCAGTACACAATCTCCACAAATAGGGATCATCCCAAACATAATATTTAACATCACTCTTAAGTTTATCATTTTTAGCTCTAGATGCAAGTCGAGGAGAAACAAATGCAACCAAATAATTTAGAATATTGGCAAACCAAGGGGTGGGGAAAGAAACAGAAATGTTCAAAAGTTGTTCATGAAGAAAATCATCTTTGATAGACATCATTTCAACAACTCCTTCAATTCTGCTCAAGTGGCCAGCCACCAAATTTTGTGCTCCACTCCTGTCACGGATCTCCAAATCAAACTCTTGGAGCAAGAACATCCATCTAATCAACCTTGGTTTGGAATCGGCTTTCTTCAATAGGAACTTCAAAACTGCATGGTCAGTGAAAACAACAATTCTAGAACCAAGCAAATAAGACCTAAACTTATCCAGAGAAAATACAATAGCTGAAAGCTCTTTTTCATTTGTGGTGTAATTTGCTTGTGCAGCATCTAAAGTCCTAGAAGCATAATAAATTAGGCAGTTTGTCCACTTTTTGAGCAAGGACAGCCCCCAATGC
>NC_032013.1:17845655-17846260 GCF_001865875.1 Lupinus angustifolius | reverse complement strand
TCTTCTTTGGAACCACCTAAACTGGGCTCACCCAATGACTATCAGAAATGGGATATATAATCCCAGCTTGTAAAAGCTTTGTGACCTCTGTCTTCATAACCTCAAGGATGACTGGATTGAGTCTCCTTTTTGGTTGTCTTACTGGTTTAGCTCCATCTTCCAAAAGTATCCTATGCATGCACATAGATGGACTAATACCATGAATATCAGCTAAGGTCCAACCAATTGCCTTCTTATGCTTCTTCAGCACTTGCAACTTCTCCTCTTGGTCAACATCAAGGGAGGTGGAAACTATAACAGAAAGCTTCACATCATCCTCTAAGTAAGCATACTTGAGGTTTTCAGGCAAAGGTTTAAGCTCTAAGACAGGTGCCTGCAAAACAGATAGAACCAAAGTAGCAGACATATATTCTGCAACTTGTACCTGGACAAGTAAACCAAATTGTTGTATGATGTTTGCAGCAATTGGGTTAGTGCAATCTGATTCTACAATATTTGCACCAAGAGAAATATGCAGAAACTCATCAATACAAGAATTACACATTTCGGAATCAGTGCATGTATGACAAGTGTATGAGTCTATCAATGACATAGAATCAAAATCA
>NC_032013.1:17844687-17845555 GCF_001865875.1 Lupinus angustifolius | reverse complement strand
TTCACCGAATCTGTCCCAACATCATGGACACCTCTGACTACTATAGCATCACTACTTCTTGCACTGAACTGTTGAGAGTTGGAAGACATCTTCTCAATCAAACCTCTAGCCTCAAAAGGGGTCATATCTCCAAGTGCACCACCACTAGCAACATCAATAATATTCCTCTCCATGTTGTTCAGACCCTCATAAAAATATTGCAGGAGTTGTTCAGAGATCTGATGATAGGGGCAGCTTGTACAAAGTCTCTTGAATCTCTCCCAATATTCATATAAACATTCTGCATGTAGTTGTCTGATTCCAGAAATATCTTTTCTGATTGCAGTGGTCCTGGAGGCAGGAAAGAATTTTTCATGGAAGATTCTCTTCAGGTTATCCCAACTAGTAATTGAACCAGGGGCCAAGTAATACAACCAATCTTTTGAAGCACCCTCAAGTGAATGTGGGAATGCCTTCAAACATATGTGATCTTCTTGGACATCACGAGGCTTCATGGTGGAACATACAATGTGGAACTCCTTAAGATGCTTATGAGGACATTCACCTGCAAGTCCATGAAACTTAGGCAACAAATGGATTAGTCCAGTTTTTAGCACATATGGCACATCCTCATTAGGATACTGGATACACAAGCTTTCATATGTGAAATCAGGTGCAGCCAGCTCCCTTAATGTCATCTCACGTGGGATTGGAGGTGGTTCAGCCATATTTTCATAGTATGCAACAGAATGCACAGAAACAAAAGAATGCACAGACACAGCAGAATGCACAGAAACAGTAGAATCAATATCACTATTAGGTAGATTAACACTAAGATGAAAAGACTCACTATCTAAATTTAAATTCCTAACTTGTCTAACCAAACTAT
>NC_032013.1:17842882-17844587 GCF_001865875.1 Lupinus angustifolius | reverse complement strand
GGAAATACATGTTAAATTTCAGTAATCAACCAAAACTTTGCATCAATAAAATCCTAATACCATAGAAAACATACACCAAAAGTTTCAGGTGGGCTTCTATAGACACACTGTGTAGAGAAAGAATCGTCTCATTTTTCTACCCCAAATGCATATATAATATGTCCAATTCTGATCAAAGATTCCAAAGTTATGCCAAAAATAGAAAATCAACCGTAAAACTAGTCACTACTAGTTTGTATCTCACAACTAGCAGCAAGGTGATTGACAATGATGCATTCAGTATTCAATATGTGATGAAAGAAGTGTGGAAACAAAGTTTCATGCAAAAATTCCAACCACAACTATATTAACCAACATACACCCGAATCAACCAACATGCAAATAACTAAACAAGACAGCAAACAGCAAAACAGTGAATGTTATAGGTACATTTTGAAACCCAAACATAATGCTTATTCTAAGACACACACTAAACTATACTCTAAGAACCTTTGACAAGAATCGATAATCCCCGGCAATGGCGCCAAATTTGATCGAAGTCGTACCCGATACAAATAATATAATAATTAAAACTGCAGTACTAGGAACTGACTCCTAGGTCGTTTCCCAAGGATTATCTTTCAAGCAAAGTATGAAACACCTTATACTCACACACACAAGGGGGGTTTTGTTGTTGAATAGTATGAACATAAATCAAATTCAGAAACAGTAGTTAAACAATGTAATAAAACGGCTAAATCCCTTTGGTTCGTTTGTTCACAACTCAATCCTCGGTTTCAAAAGATTATTTTCATATTCCAACCATTAACTTCCGAATTTGTTGAGAATCAATTAACTAAGCGATAATCAATTCAAAGTTCCAGAACCTAAACATCAAACTAAGCGAAATCAGTAAAAGCATGAAACGATTAACAAATTCACACGAATTAAGCATTCATACACTAGAGAGAGTAATGTGAATCACTAAAATAACTCAAATATTACAAGAAACAACAAGCTATAAACCCTATGCAAATCTCACAATTACTATGAACATGTATAAGATCAGAATCATGAAGAACATGTAATTTTTCCCCTTAAGAAATCTCTAAACATTAATGAAAGAATCATGTAAGAACAAGATTGGATGATGAATACATTTGATAATATACAATGGATGACATGTTAATCCCTAAGCATAATATTATCTCACTCTAATCTCACATGCAATTCTCTCTGCCTATATGACATACATTGAACATGAAAATATGCAACTTAGCAATTCTAATATGAATGTATGAATGTATTAAATCGTATATGAAATATGTTGAAAATACAGTTTATATAGAAAAGCTGTTTTTCACCCAGTTAATCGATTATGTTGCCTGTTAATCGATTAACGGGCTGTTAGAGAGTAACTAAAATCTATTTTTCAGTTATCTATTGAAACTGTTAAAAACTGTTTTCACTTTAATTGATTAAAGCTTCACTTAATCGATTAACTGACATATTTTTAGTTAAGATGTTAATTGGTAAACTTCTTATATGTTATGCTTATCAACTATACATGTTTTACCTTTATGTTATGTCTAATATACACAAATAACATGTATGATAAATGCATGAACATATAATAAACTAGATGTCATGTCTCATGTAAATGATATGATAGTTTTTAGACTTTGTGAGATTTGCATCTAGGTTTACCTAACCTAGACTCAATAAC
>NC_032013.1:17835546-17842782 GCF_001865875.1 Lupinus angustifolius | reverse complement strand
GAGTTGTCTTTAAGCTTTTACTAAGTGCTTTGTCTTCATCAAAACATAGGCAAGCTTAAGTGCTCTCTTGACACATTTTACTTTCAAGCTCCCCCTTATTGATGATGACAAACTGAACACCAAATTTGTTTTGATGCATAGCTTGAAAATGATCACAAAATGCATGGTTGTTGATTTCAAAGTTAAAGCGCAAAGCTAGACAACAAAATCTTATTATTATTTGCAACCTGCACACATTAAACAACAAAACAACCTTTCTCCCCCTTTTAATATTATAAAAAAGATAAACTAAATGAAATTTTGGTCAAAAGTAAGAAGAGATATGAAGTGAACTCAAACTGTAATTAATCAATTAATATTGGGAATATAATTAATTAACCATTTGATGAAAGAATTGAACAAGTGCACAAATTTATCAGCATTTAATCGATTAAAACAGCAGGCTAATCGATTAAACCAACAGAATACAACAATATGACAAATTTAATGGCATGAAGGGTTATACATGAATCAATCAAGCATTTACATTATAGTATTGAAACAGTAGGCTCAATCAAACATAAGATATACATATAACCAAACATGATCAAGATCCATTCAACATTCAATTATGCTATATTTGACATATATAAGAAAAATGAAACTACAATAGGAACGATTTAAGTTCAAATGACATGCATATCAAGTCATAAAGTTGTAGCAATAGTAAATAGTCAGAGTTACAATCCAGAAAGCAAAGAGAAAATATGTCTCGAAATTACAAAGCAGCATAAATCCTAAAAATTAGCCATATAGAAGGACTAAACCTAGGGCAATCTAAGATCTAAGGCCTCCTAATCTAGGGATGCGGAGGAGAATCTCTGTCATCGGGTACGGTCAGACTACTATCAGCCTGGATGAGGAATCTCAGCTTCTCAAATTCTACACAAAACCTCACATTATGTGCCTCAGTAGTGTTCTGGATAAAGCTCCTCATAATTTGATAGTGGTTATCGATGTAAGCAACCTGACGCTCCTCAAATTATTCCAAATCAGTATGGTTGGAGTCTTTCAAAGACTGAAAGTGTAAATCCATTCTATTGTCCAGCCTTTGCTCCATGGCATCCAATTGAGCTAATCCAAAGGATGATTCTTGCTACGCAGTTCTAGATGGCTCCCCCTGAATTTCTACATTAGGCTGATCTGTACTAGCCTGATCCTCATCACCAGATAGCTCAAAATCCACTGTAGTAAAATCTTCCTAGTATTGCTATGTACTTCCATACTTATAGATATCCATCTTGTGGATAAGGCTTTCACCAACAAGGTGATCTTTGTCAGAAGTCTATGTGACGATGGTGTCAGATACGTCAATATGCAGATAGTCAATAATTCTCGATATAAAGATACTGTAGGGCAGCAATTTGGATTGCGATGTAGAGACATTATACATGACCTTCAGAATCTCTTCAGGCTAATTTAACCATTATATTCTCCTTCACAACATACATAAATTTCAGATCATTAATAGTAGGTTGTGTGTGATTAGTGTACCTCTGAATCAAGATGTACACAATCAAATAGTAAAGCAATCTATTCTCTGTCGATAAAGAACAAGCTTTAGCCAGTTCTCCCTGGACATACAGATGGGGACCTCTCAGACATGATTTATATACCCCAGCAACATCGAAATTAGCAAGCCATTCACAATCACCTAGGCTAACACCAGTAGTGGATAAGCCACCCATATTCATAAAAATGCTACTATCCATCTCAAACAGATCTCCCGAAATCTTAGACCAGTTCCTACCATTCTAATAATGGAAGTTAGTGTAAAATTCCCTAATCAAAGTGGGGTACAGATTACCCGTTAATTCCAAAAACATTATAGCTCCCTGAGCCTGCATATCTTGCGGAAATTCAAAATTCTGTTCCGCCATCCAGTCAAGATCAACATACCTTATGTAGGTGGGTTTCCTTCCCAAAAATTTGGAAAACCGGGTCTCCTGAAGTATGAGTGAGTAGTAGGGATATGCACGGTCGTGTCTCACGTTCGGATTTGAAGATGAAGCATTAGGATACTGCAAAGTTCGCTTTTTTCCACCAAACCAACTTCCTACGAGTGCGGTGAGCAGTTGTCTTGAACCTCTTCGAACATCTTCTTTCCATTGATGATTAAAACCGTGAGTAATGAGAGGAGAATGAGGATAAGGGAGTAAACCTAGAGCTTAGGGTTTTGGAATTTGGAATGAGATTTCTTGGGAAATAGAGAAACGAAATGGATGAATTGAGGTGCACAAATGGGTAAAGGTTAGGTTTTATACTTCTATTTAGCTAACATTTTGAATTTGATGTTTGCATTTGAGATTTTCAGAGAAAAGGAGGAAGAGAGGGTTTGAAAAAGTGACAAAAAAACGCTTCTGATTCTAATATTTCTGTTGCCGTTAATCGATTAAGTGCTGCATTTAATCGATTGAATTAGTGTAAAAATTCCAGGTTTTCAGAAAAATGAGTCCAGGTTTTCGATTAAAATAAATCGTAGTCAATTAAATTTAGTGAAAATTGAAATGTTTGCTACTGGAACTCATTTTAATCGATTAAGGAGGATAGTTAATCGATTAACTAATATCAGATTTGCAGAATCATGAGGTTTTTAGGTTTTAAAAGCATGCAAAGATTTCTAACATTTATCAAGCAGTTTTTACTCAATCACATATACATTTTTAGCTTGTCACACAAGATCATGAGTCATAATAGGAAAATAATGCATTCATAACAAGTATACATTTTGAAGCATAGAAGACATTAATTATGCGAAGCATATAATAACATTTTTAGACGATTTTAATCAAGATAACTTTCATCAAGAATTTCAAGTTCTCTTCGAAGAACATATAAGGTATCTCTTGAGAGAGGCTAGGTGAAAACATCAACCAATTGCTTAGATGTTTCAACAAATTCAAGCACACAATCGCCTTTTTGTATATGGTCACGCAAGAAATGATGTCTAATTTCAATATGCTTGGTTCTAGAATCCAAAACGGGATTCTAGTACCGTTTACTCTGCTTCTACTTCTTTGTCTTGGTCCATGTCCTTAGAGTATGCTTCTTCCAAAGCACCTGCAACATCATCATAGAATACCTTCCTCTTCTCTTTTGGAGAAGATTCGTCAAAATGGACATGCACAAACTCTTCTACTTGTATTGAATACTTATTAAAGACTCAATAAGCTTTACTATGCAATGAATACCCAAAAAATATACCCTCATCAACTTTTGAATCAAATTTACTTAAAGCTCTTTTTCCACTATTTAATATAAAGCATTTACACCCAAAAGCATGAAAATGAGAAATACTAGGTCTACGGCGTTTTAAAAGTTCATATGGAGTTTTTGAAAAAGTAGGCCTCAAGAGTATACGATTAATCACATAGCAAGCTGTATGCACTGCATCAACCCAAAAATATTTAGAAACCTTGCTTTCATTTAGCATGGTTCTAGCAAGCTCCTCTAAGACTCGATTCGTCCTCTCAAAAACTCCATTTTGTTGAGGGGTACGAGGGGCTGAAAATTGATGCATAATACCATATTTATTACAGATTTTATCAAATAAATGGTTTTCAAATTCGCCACCATGATCAGATCGAATATATACTATCTTATGATTAAACTGGTTTTGGATATGCTTGGCAAGGTTATTGAAAGACTTAAAAACATCGCTCTTGGACGAGAGAAATAATGTCCATGTAAATCTAGAGAAATCGTCAATGATCACTAAAGCATAAAAGCTACCACCAAAACTCATAACCTGTGATGGTCCAAACAAGTCCATATGGAGAAGTTCCAACGGTCTTGTTGTGGATATCACATTCTTTTTAGCAAAAGAGTTTTGAACTTGTTTACATCTTTGACAAGTGTCACAAGTTTCTTGAGTTTTAAAATCAAGTTTTGGCAGCCCATCAACCAAATTATTTTTAGACAATTTATGTAGATGCTTTATGTGAATATGGGCGACACGTCTATGCCAATTCCAGATGTCATCCTCTTTGGATATAAAACATTTTGAAAATAGAGTAGTGACATCCTCCAGATTAACCATATAGATATTATTTATACAATATCCGACAAACTTAACTTTATTAGATATATTGTCACGAATAATACACCACTCAGAATCAAAAGATACACGGTTATCTTTATCGCATAGTTGGCTGATACTCAACAGGTTATGTTCCAAAACTTCAACGTATAAATTTTTTTCGATCACAGCCTGATTTGAGTTGCCAATTGTTCCGGTGCCAAGTATCTTCCCTTTGTTGTTGTCTCCATAAGTGAGAAACCCTTTTTCTTTCAAGGATAGATCTATGAATTTTGATATATCACCCGTCATATGTCTCGAGCATCCACTATCAAGATACCAATGTTGTCCATGTGCCCGAAGACATACCTGCAAAACATAGATCACTTGCCTTTTTCAGATACCCAAGTTATGTTGGGTCCTTTTCTGTTAGTAACTAGGGAGTTATCTCCATTTTTTATCCATACATAGACGCCACTAGGTATACCATATTTTCTAATATAAAAAGAGTAGGAAGTGTGGCTATGAGTGCCAAAATAAAAGCATGTACGAACCTTTTTATTAAAAAATTTCTTATTGGGTCGATTAATAGGTCTCCTATATGGTCTTCTCCTACGTGTAGGGGGAATATATCCTAGCCCGGTNTGATCACCAACATTCCTGGTTTTACTAAGCATAGTGTCTAACATGTTTTGACTCTCTGTGAGTTTTGCGAGTTTTTCATTTAATCTCAAATTTTCATTTTTCAAATTATCGCAAGAATCACAGACAGTTGGTTGACATAAATTATTATCAGAGCAATTGCATGCATTACAAGAATAGATCAAATCTAATGTTTCATTTTCCAATTTTAGTTCATCTAATTCTTTTTGTAATGAAACTATTTTTTGTTCATTTAGCATGATTACTCTTTTCCTATCGGAACTAATCCTAGCTAATTTCTTTAACTCATCATGCAATTCAGCATACGCATTATACAATTCCTTATAAGGAGGAGAATCATCAGATGAAGTAGATGAGGTGTTAGAATATACCTCGCTATTTGCCTCTTTTGAATTTGAGCAACATGTATCATCTGTTCTCGTCATTAAGCATAGCTTTGATGTCTCCTCTTCATCTGAGGTGTTGGATGTCGTGTCCTCCTATGGTACATCCCATACTATGTAAGCTTTCTTCGATTTGAAGTCTCGAGGAGTGCTCTTATCTGAATCAACCTTCTTGAGGTAAGTAGGACATTGGAACCTCATATGTCCTGGCTTACCACATTCATGGCAGGTAAAGCGCTCTTTACTCTTGCATTTTCTGGTTGAATCCCATGCTTCTTTCTTCTGGAAACGTTTAAAGCCTCATTTCTTTAGAAATTTCCCGAATTTGCATGCGAGAAGACTCAAAGTTTCTTCGTCTACATCTGAATCAGATTCATCTTCTTCTCTCTCTTCTGTGGACTGAGACGTTGTTGCCCTGAGAGATATACTTTTCTTTTTGCGATCTGATTCTTCGTGCATAATCAGGCGTCCAAGCTCCATTTTGCGCTCTTGAAGTTTTCTGAATAATGTCGCTAAAGGCATGGAGTCAAGATCCTTTGATTCCATAATAGCTGTTACTTTTGGTTGTCATCTCCTGTCAAGACAGTGTAAAACTTTGTTAGTAAGCTCCCCTTTGTTAAACAATTTATCCAAAGCAACTAAATGGTTAACTATATGAGTAAAACCTTTTTGCATATCACCAATGGATTCATTTGGTAACATACAAAATAATTCATATTCATGTGTCAAGGCATTCAACCTGGCACGCTTGACTTCGCTAGTGCCTACGTGAGTCACATGTAAAGTGTCCCACATTTCTTTAGCACTTTGGCTAAGCGAAACCCGAAAGAACTCATCATAGGATAGGGCCGATGTTATGATATTTTTGACACACAGGTTATACTGAACATTTTTGTGTTCATCATTGGTCCATAGACTTTTCGGTTTATCTTTCGGTTCATCGTCCACTAAATGTTGTGGAATGAAGGACCCGTTGACTACGGATGCCCAAATATCCGAGTCGATGGCCTCTATAAAGATTTTCATGCAAAATTTCCAGTAGGCATATCCTTCGCCATTGAATACGGGAGGGCGACTAATGGATGCACCATCACCGCCAAAGGGGTTGGTGGAACCTATTTAATTTCCCTAACAGATCATGCGGATATGGTTGAGCTAGCACGACGTACTAGCTCTGATACCACTTGTTAGATACTAGTGACATAATACACCTAGAAGGGGAGGGGGGTTGAATAGGTGTCACAGTTCCCACTTACTGCTATTTGCACGAAAGCCCTATTCTGGAAAATTTCCCAGTTAATCAATTAAAGCTATGACTTAATCCATTAAGTCGCACAGAATTAGCAGTTGCTGAATGGCTCAATTACACAACCAATTACAGATTACACATAAATGATATAGCATATATATTTGAACACAAATTATATTTATTTGGCAGTAATACTATATTCAAAATATCAGCTACAATAGGCAATTAAAAGCTACTAAAAACCGTAAAAAGATAAGGGAAAGAAACAACCTGCAACAAGGTTTTTATATTGGTTCGTTTTGCGATCCACTACAAAACTATATCGAGTCCTCCCCTCTGATCCGGGAAATTTTCTTCACTAAAATTGAAACCAATGTGTCTTACATACACACTTACAATTACAAGACCTTGAGCGCTACCTTCTTGAGTTCCCAGAACCTCTACCATGGTTTGACCTTACACAATCGCCTAGGAAAACCTTTCCTGCGATCCATCCCCAGCCAAGAGTATGCTCTAAACTCAAAACCTCCAAGTCTTGGTGAAGACTCTCTAATCTCTTTGGTGGTACGACACCAAGAGACAACTTTCCTTGTTACACAAATAACACAAAAAACAGAGTAATGTGAAGCACTAAAATAGCTCAAATATTACAAGAAAGAACAAGCTATAAACCCTATACAAATCTCACAATTACTATGAACATGTATAAGATCAGAATCATGAAGAACATGTAATTTCTTTCCTTAAGAAATCATGCAAGAACAAGATAAGATGATGAACACATTTGATAATATGCAATGGATGACATGTTAATCCCTAAACATAATACTATCTCACTCTAATCTTACATGCAATTCTCTCTGCCTATATGACATACAATGAAC
>NC_032013.1:17833475-17835446 GCF_001865875.1 Lupinus angustifolius | reverse complement strand
AATATGCAATGGATGACATGTTAATCCCTAAACATAATACTATCTCACTCTAATCTTACATGCAATTCTCTCTGCCTATATGACATACAATGAACATGAAAATATGCAACTTTGCAATTCTAATATGAATGTATGAATATATTAAATCGTATATAAAATCTGTTGAAAATACAGTTTATATAGAAAAGTTATTTTTCACCCAGTTAATCTATTATGTTTCTTGTTAATCGATTAACGGGCTGTTAGAGAGTAACTGAAATCTGTTTTTCAGTTATCTGTTGAAACTGTTAAAAACTGTTTTCATCTTAATCGATTAAAGCTTCACTTAATTGATTAACTAACATATTTTCAGCTAAGATGTTAATTGGTAAACTACCTATATATTATGCTTATCAACTATACATGTTTTACCTTTTTGTTATGCCTAATATGCATAAATAACTTGTATGATTAATGCATGAACATATAATAAACTAGATGGCATGTCTCATGTAAATGATATGATAGTTTTTAGACTTTGTGATATTATAATAAACTAGTTTTTATAATAAACTAAGACACATCTAAGACTCTAGTCTTGACATGAAGCTCTTGAATCTTTGGCATGTTGATTTGTTGAGTTGTCTTTAAGCTTTCACTAAGTCCTTTGTCTTCATCAAAACATAGGCAAGTTTAAGTGCTCTCTTGACACATTACAATTTCCATGCTATGACATGATATATAACTCTCTAACATTTGATATTATTCAAAATTCATGACATGCAAATTTATGACCTTGGCTTGTTTATAAGTCAAACATATCTTGTTACCCTTCGATATATATATATATATGTATATTGTGCTGGACAAAACTAGCTTTTCTTCTTTTTGATGAAGCCAAAAGAGGAAGAAAAGTTGGAGTTATATTTTTCTCTAAAATCTTTTCAGGCACATACAATAAAACAAAGGGAGAGTATACAAGATAAGGGGAGCATATTCGAACTTTCAACAAAGTTATATCATCTACATATGTTGCACCTTATAAAAATTCAACATTTTCATTTTCAAAAGATATTGGTTTGTCATCATAAAGAAGGAAGAGATTGTGAAGAAGATTTTGCTTTTGACTTTGACACAATTTTGATGAAGACACCAAGATCACAAAAATAAGAAAAAGAAGAAGATCATGAGGACATACAATATCCAAGCTTCAAGAGAATTATAGATTAAGCCTTCATATAGGTATTTCTTCTAACAATATATGGGTCACAAATATAATTCTATGACTGTATTATGGTCATTATGTAATTAGCCAAAATATAAAATGATCTTTAGTTATTAATTTGGTGGCTAATGGCATATGTGTCATGAAATATTATAAGTGTAGATACTTTCAGGCAATTTCTGATTTAATGAAGGGACTGAATCAGAATTATGGCAACTAAAGTAGTAACCACTACGGGTTACTTTTATGGGTTATGGTCCCCATTTGTAGAGCAACAGGTTTTCAAGGTGTACGGTTGAGGAGAATAAGGTAGGATGAGGATAGTGTTATCCAACAAGGATATAACACTATCAACTCATCCATTTGGTATATAAGATAAGGCAACCATAAGGTTCCTCACTTGAACAACTCACACCACAAGGCAAAAACACTCAAGAAACTAAGAGAGCTTTCTTATTCCCCTCTAGAGAAGCATAAGGAAAACTGTAAGGTGCTCTATCATCTGGAAGATCATCGCACCCTCTTACCTTCGAGATTCTGGAAATGGCTCAACAAGGTATGTTCTTCATCTTCACCATGAACTCATTTGGGGTTTCTTCGGTCTGGACCATGGTTGTTCCATTTTGGGTTTATGTATGGGCATAAACATTAGGTTATGGGAACAAAGCCATGGTCATAAGGACTTCCACGTTCAATCTAAGGATTACGGATGGAGATTTTCTCCAAAAAGTAGTATCAGAGCCACCCCAATATGATTCATGTGTGAA
>NC_032013.1:17829972-17833375 GCF_001865875.1 Lupinus angustifolius | reverse complement strand
ATTTAGGGTTTTGATGTGTTCATTTTTGCCATGAATCGATTAAGAAAAACATTTATGCTTTTCAATATGAACATAAAAAAGGATTTGAAATGAATGAATGTTGTTTTCTGCTGTTTTTTCTTGAATTTCTGGGTGATTTTTTGAAGAACGGCGATGCAGAAATCGCACTGTTCGTCTTCTGTCACAGTGCTCTCACCCAAGCGAGAGTAGCTCGTCCAAGCGAGAGCCAAACAGAAGCATTGGCTTCAATTGCGCTCAAGCGAGGAGATCCTCGCCCAAGCGAGTGTTCAGGCGACATAAGGCTCGCTCAAGCAAGAAGGTCTCGCTCAAGCGAGAACCAAACAAAAACATTGGTTTCAATTGCGCTCAAGCGAGAGTATCTCGCTCAAGCGAGGATACCTTGCCCAAGCGAGAGTATGATAAAGTTTTAGGGGTTTTGGTATCTTTGTGAATTGGTTTTAATTGTTATGCTGTTATTTCAAGTGAGCCAAATGAAGTGAAATGTCGCCAAAGTGACCTCTTTCATGGATATAACTCATGAGGAATAATGGATGGAAGTGTGTATGGTCATTCATGCGGGTATTAGCTGGCCCAAAGGAAAGTTAATATTTGGCCGAATACCATATACACCTGTGATGATAAACATGTCATAATTCTAAAGTTTTATACGTGTGACTGATGAATCAATCCAAAGAGGGATTTGTCAGTTGACATGTCTTATTATGAATGTTTGATCATTACAACAAGAGTATCACTTGCAGTTGATATCACTGTCCAAAGACTTGATATTGATGGTGCACTAGGTATCTTGATTTGGATATACATTGTTTTAAGCACATTGATAATTTTGGGTTGTGAGCATATTTTAATATTTTGTCTTTTGTTTCAATCAGCTACATCAATTGCTTCTATATCTGCAAATTTGAATTCGGTTCCGGTTCTTAATGGTGAGAATTTTAAGGATTGGAAAGAGAACATGGAAATTGTTCTTGGCTGCATGGATCTGGACTATGCATTAAGGGTAGAGCAACCCCCTTCTCCTTTGGAATCTAGTGCCTCTGAAGAGAGGAAGGATTATGAGAAATAGGATCGCTCTAATCGCATGAGTCTAATGATCATTAAGCACGACATTCCAGAGATCTTTAGGGGTACTATCTCGGATGAGATAAATAGTGCAAAAGATTTCCTTGCTGAGATTGAAAAGGGCTTTGCAAAGAGCGATAAGGCGGAAACAAGTACTCTGTTACAGAACTTGATTTCCATGAGGTATCAATGCAAGGGAAACATAAGGGAATACATCATGGGAATGTCCAATATCGCTTCGAAACTTAAGGTCCTTAAGCTTGAGGTATCGGAAGACTTACGCATTCATTTGGTCTTGCTTTCCCTTCCTGCACAGAGGGAAACATAAGGGAATACATTATGGGAATGTCCAACATCGTTTCAAAACTTAAGGCCCTTAAGCTTGACATGTCGGAAGACTTGCTCATTCATTTGGTCTTACTGTCTCTTCCTGCACAATTCAGTCAGTTTAAGATTTCTTATAACTGTCAAAGGGAGAAATGGACTCTTAATGAGCTCATTTCATTTTGTGTGCAAGAAGAGGAAAGATTGAAGCGAGAGAGGACTGAAAGTGCCCATTATGTTACTACCTCTAAAGACAAGGGCAAAAGGAAAATCACTTCAGAGCCCAAGAATGAAGCTGCTAAGGGTTCAGTGCAAAAGAAACAGAAGCAGGATGATGTCTGTTTCTTTTGCAAAGCAACTGGACATCAAAAGAAGAAATGTGTAAAGTATCACGCCTGGCGTGCTAAGAAAGGTACATTTCTTGCTTTGGTTTGTTCTGAGGTCAATTTAACTTCAGTACCTGGAAACACCTGGTGGTTAGACTCCGGTTCAACTTCTAACATCAGTGTTTCAATGCAGGGTTGCCTGAGCTACCGAAAGCCTAATCATGTTGAAAGATACATATATGTTGGCGATGGTAAATCGGTAGAAGTGGAAGCTATAGGGCATTTTAGGTTGTTATTATGTACTGGTTTCTATTTGGATTTGAAAGACACTTTTGTTGTACCGTCTTTTAGACGAAACTTAATTTTTGTTTCTTATTTGGACAAATTTGGTTATTGTTGTTCATTTGGAAACAATTCGGTTCAATTGTCTTTAAATTCAAATGTTATTGGAACTGGTTCACTTATGTTGAATGACAACCTTTATATGCTGAATATCATAACTGATTATAGCGAAACCCTGAATGTGGAATCACGTGGTACTAAGCGTAAGATTGAAAATAATAATTCAGGTGCATTATGGCACAAGCGCCTAGGTCACATTTCTCAAAAGAGAATTGAGCGTCTTGTGTCAGATGGGATTTTGGATTCCATTGACTTCTCAAACCTTAATGTTTGTGTTAAATGCATAAAAGGAAAACAAACCAAACAATCGAAATATGGTGCATATAGAGCTTCAGACGTCTTAGAATTGATACATACGAATATATATGGGCCATTCCCTACGGCTTCATGGAATGGTCAACAATACTTCATATCATTCATACACGATTATTCTCGTTATACATACATTTTTCTTATTCATGAAAAGTCCCAACCGGTGGACGTGTTCAAAACTTTTAAGGCTGAAGTTGAAAATCAACTCAGCAAAAGGATTAAGTGCGTCAGATCTTACCGTGGTGGTGAATACTACGATAGATATGATGGTTCAGGAGAACAACGTCTAGGGCCTTTTGCCAAATACCTAGAGGAATGTGGTATAATCCCACAGTACACCATGCCAGGATCGCCTAGCATGAACGGTGTGTCTGAAAAACGAAATCGGACTCTTAAGGACATGGTGAGGAGTATGATTTGTCACTCTACCTTACCAGAGTCACTCTGGGGAAAGGCACTTAAGACAACGGCTTATATTATTAATAGGGTACCAACTAAGGCAACTGCTAAAACACCTTATGAGCATTGGACTGGGCGAAAGCCAAGTCTAAAGCATTTTCATGTGTGGGGATGTCCAGCTGAGGCAAGGCCTTATAGGCCTCATGAAAAGAAATTGGACTCCCGTACAGTGAGCAGTTACTTTATTGGTTACTCTGAAAAATCAAGGGGCTATAAATTTTATGACCCAAGTATGAAATCCATATTTGAGACGGGTACAACCACGTTCTTTGAGGATATTGAGTTTTAATGGGAAGATAAGGTTAGAAACTTTGTCTTAGAGGAAGAATCTGTATCTATTCCAGATGCGATTCATATAGTTGCTTTTGAAGAAGCAAATTTGGAACCTCCTCAAGACATAGCTGATGAAACCTTCCCTGCTCAAGGTGAGTTAGTAATTCATGAAGGACAAACTCAAAACCCTCAAGAACATGGACAAGAGGTACAAGAGCCTATAG
>NC_032013.1:17829100-17829872 GCF_001865875.1 Lupinus angustifolius | reverse complement strand
TGTAAAGTAATGGATACTCCAGTTGCTAAGGGAGACAAATTTAGTCTCAATCAGTGCCCTAAAGGAAATCTGGAAATTCAGGAAATGCAAAAGATCCCTTATGCATCAGCTGTAGGGAGTTTTATGTATGCTCAAGTATGTACGCGTCCGGATATAGCGTTCATAGTTGGGGTTTTAGGCAGATATATGAGTAATCCAGGAATGGACCATTGGAAAGCAGCCAAAAGGGTCATGAGGTACTTAAAGAGAACAAAAGACTATATGCTCACATATAGGAGATCAGACCAATTAGAGATCATTGGGTATTCTGACTCCGATTTTGCGGGATGCCAAGATAGTAGACGATCTACTTCAGGCTATGTTTTTCTGTTAGCTGGTGGTGCGGTTTCTTGGCGTTCTGCCAAGCAAAACCTTGTAGCTTCATCCACCATGGCAGCAGAATATATAGTATGTTATGAGGCATCACTTCAGTCATCATGGGTGAGAAATTTTGTCACAAGGCTGCGGATTGTGGAAAGGATTGAAAGACCACTAAAGTTATACTGTGACAATAAATCAGTCGTGTTGTTCTCCAACAACAATAGGAGTTTAGCAAAGTCGAAACACATCGACATTAAGTTCCTAGTTGTTAAGGAGAAGGTACAAAGTGGACAGCTTTCCATAGAACACTTAGGCACTAACTCCATGATTGCGGATCCTCTCACAAAAGCTATCACACCCAAGGTCTTTCATGAGCATGCTGCTCACATGGGTGTTCTACGGTGTGAGGATA
>NC_032013.1:17821109-17829000 GCF_001865875.1 Lupinus angustifolius | reverse complement strand
ATTCAGTTTGGTATTCTGTCTTTATGCTTTGTACAATAAGGTTTTATGTTATTATTAAGGATCTCACTAAAGTTAAGTAGGACCAGTTGAAAATTGACATGTACAGATCATATTCATGTGATTTTAATGTTACACATTTCATGATGTATCTATGTCATTTAGTTGTGTCAATGTTGGTGATCATTGATGAACTAGTCATTATTGATAAGGCGAAATTCACTATGATTCGATATGGAGACAGGACTAATGGACGAGATAATTTGGGTATGCCTATGTCATAATGGCAATACTTAAGCGCGCATTAAGGATAACAAGTATGGAGAATCATATGCGTGACCAGTGGGAGATTGTTAGAATTTCTGACAATTTATGGGTCACAAATATAATTCTATAATTGTGTTATGACCATTATGTAATTAGCCAAAATATAAAATGATCTTCAATAATTAATTTGGTGGCTAAGGGCATATGTGTCATGAAATAATATAAGTGTAGATACCTTCAGGCAATATCTGATTTGATGAAGGGACTGAATCATAATTATTGCAACTAAAGTAGTAATCACTACGGGGTTACTTTTATGGGTTATGGTCCCCATTTGTAGAGCAACAGGTTTTCAAGGTGTACGGTTGAGGAGAATAAGGTAGGATGAGGATAGTGTTATCCAGCAAGGATATAACACTATCAACTCATCCATTTGGTATATAAGATAAGGCAACCATAAGGCTCCTCACTTGAACAACTCACACCACAAGGCAAAAACACTCAAGAAACTAAGAGAGCTTTTTTATTCCCCTCTAGAGAAGCATAAGGAAAACCGTAAGGTGCTCTATCATCTGGAAGATCATCGCACCCTCTTACCTTCGAGATTCTGGAAATGGCTCAACAAGGTATGTTCTTCATCTTCACCATGAACTCATTTGGGGTTTCTTCGATCTGGACCATGGTTGTTCCATTTGGGTTTATGTATGGGCATAAACATTAGGTTATGGGAATAAAGCCATGGTCATAAGGACTTCCGCATTTAATATATGGATTTCGGATGGAGAAATCCTCAACATTTCTATCCTAACACTCACTTTAATATTTAGTAGCAATGCTCAACTAACCAAAATCATTTTTATAAAGAATTGGATATGTCTAAAATGCAAAGTCAAATTGCTAAGTAATGAGTTACTTGACCTGGCTAACAGGTTACCAGAACTAGGTAATAGGTTACCTGAACTGTGAGGTAGTTGGTAATAGGTTACTAGAACTGCGTAACATGTTACATGACTGAGAAAAAAATTACAAAGCAAAATTAACTGATATAGCCGATTATTTCAGTGTATTAATCAATTACCACCTTGGACAGAACATTTGGTTAATGGATTACCACTTCTTGACAATCGATTACACAGAGTTGTTGAAACCAGATTTTCAAATTCAAATGAACAACTTTCATCCAAAGTGAATATGTTTCATTTCAATCGTGTCTCCTCTTCATGGAAGGTTAACATGGCTAATTGGAGCCTATTTAAAGGCATTGAGACATCCAAATTCAATACACACCATAACACACAAATACACAATTGCTTACAATCACACACAACTTTCAAACTCTTAGTAAACAATTTTCTGCATATTTGTCTTATACAATTTTGTTTCTAAACTTCCATGTTTTCTGAAGTTGCTTGATAAAGTGAAAAGTGTTCTAAACTTTCAAAAATATTAAGAGAATTGTATACTAAATATTTATATTGTTAGATTAAGGATTGCAAGTTCTAGAATTGTGAAAACTTATAAAGGCAATCTTGCCATTGTTATATTCTTCATCTTAGTTGTAAACTTTTCATCACAAGGGTTTGTTGAGAATGGAAAAGATTTCACTTGAAAAAGAAATTTTCAAGGGTAGTTAAGTTGTGAGTGTGCGAGGTACAAAAATATCGGGAAGAGAAATTGTAATTACAACTCAAATTATTTAGTGGAAAAATCTTTTGTGTGGCAAGAGTACTGGATGTAACATTCAGTGGACAAGAATGTCAACCTGTATAAAAACTTTTTGTGTACTCTTCTTCTACTTATTTTTGTCATTCACTTCTTCTTTACTTGGTTGAATTCTGAATAAATAAAACGTAACACATAAACTTTGATAACATAGCAGAAAAATCAACTATATTCTCCCAACAACTAATTCACCCCCCTCTTAGTTGACATCTTGAACTTACAGAAATGAGACACAATCATTTATAAACCATAATGACAAAATGTACAAGTCATTTAAATAAACAATGACTTATAATATTAAGGTACCAAATATTACATTTATTATTCATCATTAAAGTGTTGCTTAGAACTCCTATTCACTTCTCTCATTCAGAATGAATACTTCTTACTATTATGGCCTTCTGTCGTACATCGTCCATATTGTTTAATCTGTTGAGATTGAATTTCATCCATCTCATTATGTATCTATGTAGTTTTTGGTCTTCTAGTTTGTTTCCTACGTATAACATGATTAGACTGAATGAAGGACATGAGTAAGGAGACCAATATTCTTCATTACCGATTGGCTGAAACTGATATTCATGGACCTTCAAAATATTATATAACTGGTAAATTGGTGAAATAAATCGCCCACAATCTAAATTCATTGTTGAAATGTAGTAATTGCATGAGGGCACGACAATCTCAATGATTGAAATTTTCCACAATCACACCAAATTTAGGTTAGTTTCATCATGTACACCCTTAAATGTTGAGCACTAGATTTAGAAGCAACTCCAACATCAAATACCCTTTCTTCCTTGGAAAACTATGAACCAGTTGACATGTAGCTTAACACTGATTTTCTTTGATCACATGTGTCAACACTTTGCAGTATATATGCTCTGCCTTAATCATGTTAATGGCTTCATCACTTTGATCAACAAACCATGAATTTAACCAGAAATATGTTGTTCAGACAAGGGCAGTGATGGACGGAGCTCTAGATCCTTTCAGAATACCATTAATACATTTTGCTAGGTTGATAATCATATTGTCATATCATCTCCCTTCATCGTAAGATTGAGCCCATCTTTATATAGGAATCTCGTTCAACCATGCTCTTACTCTTAGATTGTTTTCACGCAACACACTAAGCGTTTGCTCAAAACGTGGTCGCATCAACTCATATCTTACCAAAAAATGTAAATTATTAATAAAATTATAGTATATATATACACATATATATATAAACATTAAAAATAAAAAATAAAAAGACATACTCATTTAATAACTTTACTTTAAGATCAGAATCTCGAAACTTCTTGTTGAAATTGCTAACAAGATGACAAATACAATAAACTGATTGAGCATTAGACCATCCTATCAGCTCGGTGCGAAGTGCAGGAAACAACCCTTTACCCTTATCTGATATTATACATATGTTTGGTTGTGGGGTAACATAAGTTCAAAGGTTATAGAAAAATCACTCTCACGCTTCTTTCGTTTCTCCTTCAACAATAGCAAAGACAACTATAAAGATACGCCCGTTAGTATCTTGTGAACTTCATAGAATTGATTTGCAATATGCAAACCCTTCTATCCATGGCTTAAAAGAATTGGTTTGCATTATGCAAACCCTTCATTTTTTTAACCTAAAACTAGACCCAAAGCTAACCTGACCCCAAATGTCGACAGGTTCAGCCTTTTAACCCGATCCTGGCCATGGATCCAATTAAATATAATATATCCTCTTTTAGATAAAATCTTCTTAATATTATTTATTATTATGAATATATAATTTGACATATAAAATGATATATGAATATATATTGTTAATCATGTTTATATGATGAAAAAATAGAAAATCAATCATACTTTCGACCAAAGAGATGTTATACAATTGAAGCAACACACATACAAACATGATGAGAGAATGATCATGGGCATGTCTCGTCATGTTTGCCCCTTACCTGACCTTGAATATCAATCGAGTATAGTTTTTAAACCTGAACCGAAACCTAATGAAACTCGACCATATTCGGGTTCGATCGTGGTCCGGTCAAACCAGTTGAGCAGGTAGTGTTGGATCCTACTCACCCCTAGTTTGAACTTGTGTAGAAATGGTCATTAAAAAACCCTTATAAGAGAGTATATCAAATAAAATGTTGTCCAATTCCTAAAGGAAGACAGAGACTAAGAAAAATCACAGAAAGACTAATAGATAGGACTTGGAGCGCAATTTTTTGCGGATGAATATTTTTTATTTATAGTAGATCATTATTGTACCGTTATTTGATCAATCTAGTCAATCTTATATAGTGAAATATGGTTGTTGCTGTATTAACCAACAATCTACTTTCTTTTAATTTAATTATATTCTTCTCCGATCTAATATTATTAATGAACAGAAGTGAGACATTTTGTCATATGTTTTTTTTTGGTATTGCTTTCATTTTGACTAAATATTTATCAAAAAGATTTACCAACAATAGTTTTTTTTAAAAGGAACCATAAATTTTTATAAATTATCAACTCCCATTTTATACACAAACCCAGATTTCATGGATAATACTTTCATGGCATATTTCTCCAACAACATTACCAAACTGGCATCAATTAAAATTTTACAAAAACACATACTCAACATGATCGCACAACAAGAGCAAGCATTCCTCAAAAGCAACTCCTAAACTAGAAAAGAAAATGGAAGATTGAAATATAAACTAGAAAAGAAATAAAGGACTGTGTAATAAAGATCTGGTTCCATGCCATTCTTGAATCTACCTTCTGCTTCGACTCACACAATTCAAGACCCTTGACCAAGCTCCCCTTAAGCCATGGTTAACCCTGTTGGTGTATACTGAAGTTGATTTCAACGTCTCTTCTATGGTTTCTACAAAGAGATTGAAGCTTCTCATTGGTGGAAAATAGAGGATCAAAGGAACTGATGAGAAAGCTAATGTGAAGAACATTTCCAGCATCTTTTTCTTTGAGTTCTGAGACACACAAGTTAATAGAAGAATCAATGAAGCCAAAGTTGAAAACTTTAGAGCCAAATAGGAAAAGGGTATATGGATTTGAGTGGAACAGATTTCAACTATTTATAGTTGAAGGTGAAGAAGAAAGAGAGATAGATAAGTTCAAGAAATGAACCTTTTTCTCAATTACTTCAATTCAGCTAATAGACTAGATATTTAAATAATTAATAATAAGATATACTCAGTCAGAAAGTTGCTTAAGATATTTTAACAAAGTAGAATAATTATTGGTGATAATAAATTAATTAATGATATTAGCTTATCATGAGAGAAATACAACTATGACAATTCAATTTCTAGCTATCCAACTCATTTGTTGAGGTTAAAGTTTACCTTTTTTGACTGAATTGTTGATTTTTAATTTCAAGGAATTAGCATTTTGTGTTCATTTCCTCGTAAAATTTAAGATTGATGACTATCTTTTTTAATTCAAACTTTGCTTTTTGGCAAGTAATTTAATTTTTTTTATTAAAATAATCAGTTCAATGCACACCTAATAATAAATTAACTTGTTTTTGCCCAGAGTATGAATTAACTTGTTTTGCCCACAATTAAGTTTGAATTAACTTTTTCAGCCTTAAAATGAGATTCAAACTGTTCAAATTATGATTAATATCTTATTCCATTTAAGTTTAAATTTATTAATAATTTGATTATATTTTATTTAATTTGATTGTGATCATTAAACAATAATATATTTTATGATTAGATTCATTATCACTTAATTTTCTATTTCTCCTATAAACAAAACTATTGTCTTATATATTACTAGTGTATCGATAGACATTTTGTGCATGTCTATCTACATTGTATGGTACTAACTACTAAATATTGAATTTTATGTATTTCATTTTGGAGAATTATAATGTATTTTATTTTTTATTTAATGCATTAGTCATTTAGATTTAATTATAATCAATTACCAATTATAAATTTTTTCCAAGTCAACTAATATCAAAGATACTTACCTATTATTTTGGGGAAAATTCCATAAAAACCAAAAAAAAATGGTTTTTGTAATAATTACATGAGCTACTTGTTCTTCCTAAGTACCCTTTAAATTTTAAAGTTGGGTAAAATTGGTTCATCATAAAAATAAGAGTTAATTGCACTGACACCCCTTGAATTTTAGTGAAATTATATAAACCACCCATCACTTTTCTATACCTACACAAACCTCTCCTAGTTTTTATACTTTCATTACACTGATCATCCTGCATGATAAATAAGTGTAATATTTAAAACAAAAAATGTGATAAATGCAATTAAGTTAAACAAAACATGGTATATTGTAAGGAAAAATCCAAATAATATACAAATCAATATATATTTATTATTTTTTGTTATAAAATCCATCAACAATTCTAAAGAGATAATGTTAAATAGTTTTCACCATCCATTTTTTATTAAATTAGTTACAAGATTAAGGAAGATGATGAAAAGAAATTGGAATGAGTCATTCCAAATGATTTAGATTCGTAAGTGAATTTTGGTAGGTAAAATGCAGAAAACCTATATGTCTAATTTTGAAAAATATGGTCTTTGAACTAGATTTTGGCACTTTCACTAATTGTATGGATTAGTTTATACCCTAAACATAACCAATTAAACATTTAATTATTAAAGCAAAATAAAATATTTTTAATATGGTGTCATGCAATAGTTTATTTTCCTCCTACGTACCCCTAAGTGCAGTACAAAAATCAAAACTACTAAGTTCTCGGTAAAAAATTATTAATTGTTAGATATCAGTGGCGGAATACACTTAGAGGGGGGTTGAATAGGTGTGGCGGAGCTCAAGTTCCACCTTTTGGGTTTATACACACTTGCTGAAAAATGCATAGTTAACCGATTAACCAGTGGGCTTAATCGATTAAATCAAAACAGAAACAGAATGATCAAATCAGCAACTTGCACATTTATTAACCAACACACAAACAAATATACAACAGATACTTTTATGCAAGATTAACAAGAACATAACAAGGAATAAGTATGCAAAATATTAGCTCCAAACTCGCATTAAAACATCTTGAAATATAAAAGAGAAAAGGATAGAAAAGATTGTGCAAGGATTTTATCCTGGTTCGTTTTGCTGTCTACTACAAAACTACATCCAGTCTCCCCTCTGATCTGGGAGATTTTCCTTCTTCACTGTAGAACACAATGTACGTTACATACATGCTTCTAAATACAAGACTCAAACGCTCCTTTCTTGGAACCCAAAGAACTTCGTCACCCTTGGTTTGACCTTTCCCAAAACCGCCTCCAAGATAACCTTTCTTATCGCGATTCGGCCCCAGCAAATGTATCGCTCTTTATCCCAAGACCTCCAAGTCTTTGTGTGAAGAACACCTTACCTAACCGCAGATAAGATTTTCCCAATCCTTGAATAACAAGGTTTTGAGTTATGAATGAGTACTTAATACTCGTATATTACAATAAAGATCAAAGCCTAAAACCTAAGCAAGAACTCACAAGACGTCCTAGTCTAATATGAATGTTCATGCATGAGGTTTCTGAAAATATGCAATCATAAAAAAACTATCTCCTTTTCTTTTCAAGAAACACAAGAATGATGCAAGGAAGCTTTTCAAAGAATCGGGCAATATGAATATGAAAACTAAAGCTCTAGCATGATATAATTTTTCTCCTAATTCAACACTCTCTAATAGATTCTAACAATGGTTATCTATCTATTTTCTCTGTGTTTTTTTCTCTTAGCCGTTTATGCAATTAGTCAGTATTTAAACAAAACAAATTTTGCCTCTAAAAACGGTTTTTCAGTTATGCAGTTGAAACAACAGAAAACACTCACGTTAATCGATTAAGCCATGGGGTTAATCAATTAACCAGTGTACTTTTAATACATGATTAAATGGTAA
>NC_032013.1:17820064-17821009 GCF_001865875.1 Lupinus angustifolius | reverse complement strand
ACCTAATTATCATATGTTTCTAGATGATGTCTCATTTTAGTGGATTAATTACTTTATTAAGTCTTGTGAGACTCACACCTAGGTTTACCTAACCTAGACTCAATATCTATGGCAAGCATCTTAGACTTCTAAAAAGATAATAAAGAATTATAACCTAAGTCTAATAAGTCACCACTTCACCACTTGAGTCATTGACATGTTGATTGTTGAGCCATCTTCAAGCTTTAACTAATTACTTGTCTTCATCAAAACATAGGCAAAATATTGCTAATACAATCCTTGACACCTTGCACTCTCAATCTCCCCGTTTTTGATGATGACAAACACCACATCAAATAATACGTTACATTTGATGAATTAGCTTGATGATGTTGTACATTTGCATAACGGTTGTTAATATTCAAAATTAAAGCGCTTTGCTCTCCCCTTTAGGTAAGCAATGATTAATAATACGAAAGCTATTATGACAACCTGCAAATAACATCAAACACAACAAGCAACCTTTCTCCCCCTTTTGACATTATCAAAAGGATACGAATATTCAATTCTATTCAAAAGTAAGAAGAGATATAAAAATTTATTTTGAAAAACTGTAATTATTAGCATAGGCAATAACCAGTTTGAGAAGCTTAAACAAATGCATTAATTTCTAACTCTAAGACTGAATATAGACAGATTTTGCATGACATATCCATTATGTAAATAGTTTAGACATGGAATGATTACACATATATGTATGCCACTTGTTAGTACCACTTGTTAGCATTGTTAGGTATCATTATCACCACTTATTAGCACTTGTTAGGCAATTTTCATTTTAAAGCATATTTCAATCATTCAATTATAATACACAATTAAGACATGTTCAAGATTCACGCAAAAATAAATTCTATTTAACATAATTAGCAAGGTTCAACATAGTTACAAAATGCTATGATATCACAT
>NC_032013.1:17819398-17819964 GCF_001865875.1 Lupinus angustifolius | reverse complement strand
AAGATTCATGCAAAAAAAAATTCTATTTAACATAATTAGCAAGGTTCAACATAGTTACAAAATGTTAAAAGATGGTACAACCATAACCATGAGATGTACTTGACTCAAAAATATAGACGTAAGCCACAAAACAACAAGATTTAAATTTCAAAAAACTTTTGAGCCCAGGTAACCGATTATTACAAAATTTAATCGATTAAGATGATTTATTTTAGAAAGTTTTAGCTACTGGAACTCATTTAATCGATTATACTGAGGGTTAATCGATTAATGACAGAAAGTTGACAGTTTTAAGCATAATTTTGAGCTTACTAAGAAATAATTTTGTAATAAGAAATAATTTTGTAACCTTGTTAATAGACTTACCTTACTTAAACTTTTGGTGATGGGTCAAGATTACCACTTGTTTGATGAAAAGTTTGATGATATGACCAAAGTTGTATATTTGACATTCAAAGTGCGCTGCTCCCCCTTTTATCATTCTTCCCTTTATCTTCTCCCCCTTTATTACTTAGAGAAGTGCTCTTGGTAGGTAGCATAATACGGAAGCTCATTTAACAACTTTT
>NC_032013.1:17819057-17819298 GCF_001865875.1 Lupinus angustifolius | reverse complement strand
TTACTTGTCTCTTTCGGGTACCCAAGTTATTTTGGGTCCCTTCTTATTAGTAAATAAGGGATTTTTCCCCTTATTTATCCAAACATATTTTCCACTTGGACCACCAAATTTTCTAATAAAGCATGTAGTGCATGTGTGACCATGTGTACCACAATAGAAACAAGTAGTCATGTTATTATTTGACTTCTTATGCATAAGAAGTACTACATTTCTATATGGTATTTTCTTAGGTTCAGGTTTA
>NC_032013.1:17787748-17818957 GCF_001865875.1 Lupinus angustifolius | reverse complement strand
ATTCTCACAATTGTCACATATAGAGGGTTGACATAATTTAGAAGTAGAGCAATCACATGAGGCACATGCATAGATAAGATCAAGAGTTTCATTTTCAAGTTTAAGTCCATCTGATTCCTTTTGCATTTTAATTATTTTCTTTTCATGCAAGGAGATAACTCTTTTTCTATCTATATTTATTATAACAATTTTCTTTAACTCCTCNTTCGACATAAGCTGCATATAATTCATCGTATGGAGGAGAGTCATTAGAGCATGATGAAGTATAGGAATGTACCTCAATAGAATCATCTTCATCACTAGATGTGCACTTCTCATGCACTTGTGCTATAAGGCATACCTTTGAATTTTTCTCCTCATCGGATGAGCTTGAAGTCGAATCTTTCTCGGAATCGTTCCAAACAGTGTATGCTTCTTTTGACTTGGACATTCAAGAGTTGCTCTTCTTGTTATTGACTTTCTTGAGGTGGCTCGGGCACTGACGCTTCATGTGACCCGATTTTCCACACTCATAGAAAGTGAAGCCTTCTTTGGGAATCTTGCTTTTCTTGGTTGAGTTATTGGCTTCTTTCTTTAGATTCTTGATCCCTCCTTTCTTCTTGAGATACTTCTTGAATTTTTCAAATAGGAGAGTCAAGTCTTCATCGGAATCAGAATTTAAACTAGAATCCTCACTTTCTTGATCTTCTTGAAATCTTGTAGCCTTGAGTGTGATTCTGTTCTTGTCTAACTCTTCCTTCATTGTCAAACGCCCTAACTCTATTTCTTGTTCTTGGAGTTTCCCAAACAGAGTAGTTAATGGCATGTTGTCTAAGTTCTTTGACTCCATTATCGCGGTTACCTTTGGTTGCCATTTCCTATCAAGACAACGCAAAACTTTGTTAGACAAATCAACATTAGTAAAAGTTTTATCAAGAGCGACCAAATGATTTACAACATGAGTAAGACGTTTTTGCCTATTACATATAGATTCATTAGGAAGCATGCGAAATAACTCATACTCATACGTAAGAGCATTTAGTCTAGCACGCTTAACTTCACTCGTGCCTTCGTGGGTAACTTTTAAAGTATCCCACATTTCTTTTGTATTAAGGCATTGCGAGACTCTAAAGAATTCGTAATAAGATAAGGCCGAAGTAATAATGTTCTTGGCCTTAAGGTCATGTTGGACCTTTCTTTTCTCAATATCCGTCCATAAGCCTTTAGGCTTTTCTTTAGACTCACCATCCACCATATGGAGTGGAATGTATGGACCATTGACAACGGAATCTCAAATGTCTGTGTCTATTGCCTCGATATAGATTCTCATGCAAACCTTCCAATAGGCATAACCTTCGCCACTGAATACAGGAGGGTGGTTAATGGATGCGCCATCACCGCCAAATGGGTTATTAGAGCCCATATGTAGTCCCTCTCGGACCATGCGGATGCGATTGAGCTAGCACGTCGTACTAGCTCTAATACCACTTGTTAGGTATTAGTGGCGGAATACACTTAGAGGGGAGTTGAATAGGTGTGGCAGAGCTCAAGTTCCACCTTTTGGGTTTATACACACTTGCTGAAAAATGCCCAGTTAATCGATTAACCAGTGGGCTTAATCATTTAAATCAAAACAAAAACAGAATGATCAGATCAACAACTTGCACATGTATTAACCAACACACAAACAAATATTCAGCAGATACTATTATGCAAGATTAACAAGAACATAGCAAGGAATAAGCATGCAAAATATTAGCTTCAAACTCGCATTAAAACATCTTGAAATATAAAAGAGAAAAGGATAGAAAAGATTGTGCAACGATTTTATCCTGGTTTGTTTTGCTGTCCACTACAAAATTACATCCAGTCCTCCCTCTGATCTGGGAGATTTTCCTTCTTCACTATAGAACACAATGTACGTTACACACACGCTTCCAAATACAAGACTCGAGCGCTCCTTTCTTGGAACCCAAAGAACTTCGTCACCCTTGATTTGACCTTTCCCAAAACCGCCTCCAAGAAAACCTTTCTTACCGCGATTTGGCCCCAGCCAAGGTATCGCTCTTTATCCCAAGACCTCCAAGTCTTTGTATGAAGAGCAACTTACCTAACCGCAGCTAGGATTTTCCCAATCCTTGAATAACAATGCTTTGAGTTATGAATGAGTAATTAATACTCATATATTATAATAAAGATCAAAGCCTAAAACCTACGCAAGAACTCACAAGAAGTCCTAGTCTAATATGAATGTTCATGCATGATGTTTCTGAAAATATGCAATCATAAAAAAACTATCTCTTTTTCTTTTCAAGAAACACAAGAGTGATGCAAGAAAGCTTTTCAAAGAATCATGCAATATGAATATGAAAACTAAAGCTCTAACATGATCTAATCTTTCTCCAAATTCAACATTCTCTAATAGATTCTAACAATGATGATCTATCTCTTTTCTCTATGTTTTTTCTCTCTTAGATGTTTCTGCAATTAGTCAATATTAATACAAAACAAATTTTACCTCTAAAAACGGTTTTTCAGTTATGCAGTTGAAACAACATAAAACACTCACGTTAATCGATTAAGCCATGGGGTTAATCAATTAACCAGTGTATTTTTAATACATGATTAAATGGTAAACTACTTATATGATATATTCTCATGCAATACATGATTTCTAAATATAATTCCTTTAATGCATAAAATCAATGTATAAAATGCATGAACTTAATTATCATATACTTCTATAGATGATATCTCATTTTAGTGGATTAGTTACTTTATTAAGTCTTATGAGACTCACACATAAGTTTACCTAACCTAGACTCAATATCTATGGCAAACATCTTAGACTTTTAAAAAGATAATAAAGAATTATAACCTAAGTTTAATAAGTCACCACTTCACCAGTCCTTGGCATGTTGATTGTTGAGTCATCTTCAAGCTTTAACTAATTCCTTGTCTTCATCAAAACATAGGCAAAACATTGCTAATGCAATCCTTGACACTTTGCACTCTCATTAATGTGTTGGTTTGATTTTAATTAACTAAGATTGAAAGGAAATATGTAGATCATAAACTACCCTTTCTAGCTCGAGAGATGGAAGAGGCAATATTAAGGATCCTGATTGCTTCTCAATGCAAATAGAAAGAAAAAAGACAATATTAATTGTGACCATTCTTCCCATTCTCAACTTAATTTAATAGAAAGCATGTTATTGTTTACAAAAATATTCAAAGAAATTATTTTGATTAATTAGATGAAATTAATAGATAAGAAAGAAATATATGACAAGCCATGACATTCATATTAAATTCTCAAATTAAATTTGTAATTAGTTGTATAATTAAAAAACGATTCTAAATTTAATTGACAAAACATTTTTTGAATTATTAATTGGTAAGAATAATTTCTCTTTTTCTAATATAAGCAATTAAAAAAGAGATTTAAGAAAGAAATGAATTGTTAAGAGACAACATTGGTCATAAACTGTTCATTTTCTTGAAAGATAGTAGAGACAATACTAATTAACATAATCACTTTTAAACTTGAGTGGGGAGGAAATGTATGACTAGAGTCACAAACCTATCTTAAACTTTTGAAAGTATTATATATAAAATATTTAATTAATATCTAAATTAGATTATTAAATTCTTTTTATTATTTTAATAATAAAATATTTATTATTACTATTTAAAAGTTATTGAACTTAAGTGTTGTCTAAGTTGAAAGAAAATTATTAAAATAAATAGAATATGTATAAAGTGAAATTAATGTATTAATGAGAATTTTTAAAGAAATTTGAAAAACTTACCTACAAAGGAGATGCACGTGGTGGACAATAGATGGCTAGATAGTAAATACATATGCTTGTTGATAATGAGTCAATGTCAATGGGCAGCATGAAAAAACAAGAGAAACACTTGTGTGAGGACGAAACAATATAGAGATAACCAATAAAATTCTGACAACAAATTAATATTTTAATTCTAATTAAATTTATTCTTAAATGATAGTATCAAAAAATATAAAATGTAATTGTCTCTAAATATAACATGTTAGATGCGTCTCCACACAAATTTTTCTTAAAAAACAATAATAACACATTGAGGCAAGCAAGTTATGATGAGGTAATTATTGCCCAATACCAACATAGAGAACAACGGGAACAACGGCTGCTAATGATTGGGCCATGACGTTTATTAATAAGGTCATGTAAAACAAGGCAATATTTTTTGCCTTTTTGTGTGAGAATTTCTATAATTCCTTTAACCTTATCTAGATCAATTTCAATACTTTTCTAATGTGCTATTAAACCAAGAAATCAGTCAGACTTGACTTTCATTTAGATGGATTTATTTTACAACAACTCTTTTGAACAACTTCCAAATGATTTCCAACATGTTCCCTTTTACCTTTGAATTTGCATATAATATCATTGACATACATGTCAATCTCCTAATGAATTTCTATAGTTGCTTTAACCTTATCTTGATCAATTTTAATACTTTTCTCATGTATTATGAGACCAATAAACCAGTCCAACTTGACTTTAAAGCTACATTTAGATGAGTTTAATTTGAGACAACACTTTTGAACAACTTCCAAAGGATTTCCAATATGTTCCCTTCACTTTTGAATTTCTATATAATATCATCAACATACATCTTAATATCCTAATGCATGATATATTGGAAATGGTGAACATACTCTTTGATATTATGAACATATAATTTTTTCAGCCAAAAAAAGGTTTAAAATAATTTTTCAAAAAAATGTTTCTTGATTTTAAAAAAAATTATAACTTTAGCTTCAAAATTTTAAGTTTTTCTAAATAAAATAAAAAATTACATAAAAATGTTTTAAAATGAGCACTTATTGATTCATTAATGGGGAGATTCAATTTTAAATTATTTTCCATCAAATTTTGTTTTCCCAATAAATATATATATGAGAAGATTACACCGAATTTAAGTTACACTAGTTACATTAAATTTCAATTATTTATTTTCTTAGATCTAACTGATCAATGGGTGAAACTTAAAAATTATTTAAGATTTCTTTTTTTCTCTCATTACTTATTGCACTCAGCATTTGGTCCGTTGGATCTAAGAAAATGAATGACTTAGATTGGGTGTAAATAGTGTAACTTAGATTGGGTGTAAACAGATCATTCCTCTATATATATATATACATAAAGTGCTAAAAATGTTTAATGGGTAATTTCCGATGATTATCCCATTTTGATTTTCTAATTTAAATTTCAAAAATTTCTAATGGACTTAATAAGGAATGGCAACAAGGCGAATTGGGGTCGTGGTTTTGCTTACCCAAACTTGAAACCATAACCTGATCCCAAATTAAGGGGATGAAAACAATGATATCATCCTCGAATTCATCAGGTTTTGGATTACCCGAACCCAATAAGAACCCACCCGAAACTTGTTTTTTAGTTCTTTTCCTTGAAAGAGATTATTTTCTGGTCTTCTAGTGCGTTTGGTGTGCCACTGTTTATTGCTTTCTTATTGGTTGGGTGATTATTTTGTCAGGAAGTGTGGGTTTTCTTAGATTGGAGGCTTTTGTCTGATCACGGGAGAAGTGTAGTTGTTTGGTATTGGATTTTTCCAGCTTCCATTGTTGGAGAAGATGTTCCAAGTGCATTTTTTGTTGAAAAGTTTGCAGGTGGTGCCCCCTCTACCTGCAGCTTGGTTGTCCTCATCTGTTTAGCTTGTGTCACTTCTTAAGATGTATTTTTTGAGTTGGTAGCCTCATTTGTTGTGTTGGCTAAATTTATTTCCTTTCTATTGTTGTTGTTCATACGCTTTCTTTAGATGATCTATTTGCTTGTTCTTTTTCCATTTCTTTCTTGTATTTTGTTACTTTTATCAATGAAATTGGTTAGCACCGAAGCTTTATTAAAATAAAAAAACATATATTAATCGGGTTCAGGGTAGATTCGGAGTTAGATACCAATTGTACCAAAACCCAAACTCAAATATTGAACTCGAGTAAAACCTAAACATGAACCTCAGCTCAATCACATCGAATTTTTTTCATTAAATTCGGGTTGGGTTATGGCGAATTACCACAGATTCGATTTTCATTGTCATTCCTAGACTTAATGCTTACTTATTAGCTAAGATATTCCATTTTAAAAAAGAGCACATTTGCAATTTCCTCCAAATTCACTTCCCCAAAAATAGAAATAAAATGGGGTTAAAAATGGTTTAATGTATGATTATTCTCAATAATGGTCATTACTCATTACATATTTCGTTTATTAAGTTTAAAGAAAATTTGAAAGGATTTTAAGTAACTTCATGCTTACTTATTAGACTTTTAATTAGGAAATTATGTAAAAAATGGAACACATGTCTGATTTGCCTTGTTTTTCAACTCTCCTAATTAAATAAACATTGCACATGAAATAATATTCTTGCGATTCTGTCAAAAACAAAATAAATATTTTTTCCCTGTTTGAAGGTAATATAATAATTTTTCGAGGTTTAAAGAATTATTATGATGTTATTGCCCTAAACAAGTTTTCCAACTATTTTTAATTTTTATAAGGTGAAATAATTATTAAATAAACACAATAAACAAATTAACAATACTTAAAGTTTAATATTTTTGGGATATTTTGGCAACATTGTATTTTGTAGCAACATTCAATAACTAAAAGTAATATTGTATTCTGGAAATTATTGTTAATATAATATGTTAATTTAACAGCGCAAGTTCAAGAAATCGTTGTTAATTTAAATACATTAACAACACAAATTTAAGAATACGCTATTAATTTGGATGTTGAATTAAGAGTTGGCGTGAATGAGTTCGATTTAACAATACATAATTAAGATAGCGTTGTTAATTAGAATCTATTCAACATCGCAAGTATAAGAAAACATTGTTAATTTGGATGTTAAATTAAGCACTGATTTGAATGAGTTCAGTTTAATAGTGCATAGTTAAGATAACATTGTTAATTAGAATCTATTCGACAACACATAATCAAGGAAACGTTGTTGATATGTTACGAATATGAGCTGTCAAAAGCTGGATTCACTCTAGATATTTAATAGCGCTTTCTCGCTCAATTATTGTGGAAGATGTAATATCAACAACACATCTCTTAATATGCATTGTTGAAGATGTCAAATCAACAGAACATCTGTTAATATGCATTGTTGAAGATGTCATATTAACATCGTTTTCTTTTAGAAAGTGTTTGCATGCAATGTATATGTATTTTTTGTGTATTCATGAAATGTATGTGCTTTCATGCAATTTATATGTATTTATGTGTTTTAATTTCAGTCAACTTATGATGTTGGTGAGGAGCATAAAGATTATATCCTTAAATCTTTCGGCAAGGCTCTCCGACAATTTAGAACCAATGTCAAAAAATGTATCAGTGATGCTGATGGAAATGTCAACCTCAAACCTCCAAAGAAATATGCAAATATCATTGAGATGAGGATTGAAAGGTTTTTATCATTACACGCACATAAGACGAGTCTTTCTTGGTAAAATAATATTCTTTGTATTGACTTTTATCTTATATTTGCTTTTGTATATACATATATATGATTGTTGATGTTAATGTTGTTTGTTTTTGCATAAAGTAAGTCATGAAAACCGCAAGATGGCATCTAGGCCTTTGTATTCATATCGAGCTTCTCAAGCGGGGTATAGAGGAATCGAGAAAAAAATTATATGTATTATTAATTTGTAAGTATATTATTGGTTATGTTTTGTATCCATATATCTAATTACATTATTATTGATTATGTTTTGGCAGCTGGAAAACAAAGGCGATACACCTTTGACTCCACATAGAGTAGAACTCTATGTTCTATGGGTGGAAGAACAAGGATGGTATCATTGACAATGAGCAAGTCTAAGAAGGGGTAAAACATGTTGTAAACGTTCATTTTTTAATTATACTTTATTTATCAAAATATGATTAATTAACATTATAATTTTTCTTGATTTGTCAGGTTGCCTAAAAGAAGAGGAGACACAGCTGGATAGTCGCATTATACTTGATAAGGCACTAGGACTGTCTCAGTACCCTGGCCGTATCTAGGGTGCATGATTTGGGGTTAGCCAGTGAATATTTGTATTCCATCTAAAGCGTGCAACTAAAGCCCAAATGAGTAAGGCTCAAAATCAATTGGATAGCCTCATGCAATGATACAACAACTTTGAGCAATCGATAAAGGTGAAGGAAGCTAAGTGGCAACGACTAGCTACTACTACTGGCACTGTTCCTCCAACCATCAATCATAGTTGCACATCTGCTCCTTACAACATTCCCATTCCAATTCTCATTCCTAAGGTAATTTAGTTAACTTATTTTAATTTATTTGTCATTTAGTTTATAGTCGTAAACTAATTATATGTTTTAACTAACATATATGGAATCAGTGCTTGCAAACATTTCCCGGATATCTCATCTAGTCGAGCGGTGCGTGTTGGGAAAGGGCACAACTCAGTTGATGTTATGTTGCATAAGGCACGTATTACACACCATCATGTGAAGGTCTCAATTGATGTTACAATTGATGATGATGCATTGCTGCCAATTCCTCTCGATGAGGATATCTTCACAGTTGGAGGGGCTATAGACACTTTTATGGCTCGGAAAATAGACCTTGTACAAGTAGTTCCTTCTAAGGTATGATTTTCATCTTATGCTCACTCATATTATATATATATATATATATATATTGATCTATAATTTTTATGTATTATATTGAATATTTCAGGAAAATGTACACTCCACTCCAATAGCAACCTAAAGACTAAGCCATCTATGGGGATGTATGCTCGACGCCATCTACGGGTATGTGAGCTCGAAGCCATCTACGGGGGATGTGAGCTCCAAGAAGACTACCAACTATTGTACGCAATTGTTTGGGCATGTACAAAAGTTGAGAGATAATATAATGATTTTCCCAAGGAAGTCTTCGGGAATAATGTTCATGAATACATTAGCTTCAATGAAGTCCAGGATGTATATAAATATGAATGGATACGTCCAACTGCTATATGTATATATATTAGGTACTTGTATGAAACTTTTGTCTTGGAAGCTAGGAAGAAGGTGATGTTCATACCCCACATGTTACCGTTTTGCTGTCTAGTAGCAATAACAAAGAGAAGATTGGGAATGAACAAAAAATTCGTAGATACTCTCCTGAATTATAAAGGAACTGCAGATTTATTTCTTGCATATTTTAATATCGAATGAGCATTTTTTAATTGTCCTTTGTAATTAGGTCTTTAGTATATTTGTTGTGCTTAAAATTTACTAACCATGTGCATTTTTTAATTGTCCTTTGTAATTAGGTCTTTTGTATATTTGTTGTGCTTAAAATTTACTAACCATGTGCATATGTTTTGTTAGGGGACATTGACTTTTGGTTGTCATTAATCGAGTCGAGGAAGAAATATAATACTTTGACTCATTGACACATGGTGATCCAAATAAGTACACCAATATGAAAGAAATGTTTACTATATAAGTGGACTACTCATTTAAAATTTTAGTTACACTTTCACTTTCCTAGTTGTTTAGTAATTAAGTATATTTTCTATTGTTTAGGTGGCTGAAAATTTACAGAGGTTGAGTTCATTCTAGAAAATCACATCAAAAACTCAAATAGAATCATGTAAAGGTATTAGTACAAATCATCTCAAACAATTATATGTATAGTGCATTCATATTTCAATTATGGTTATACTTATATGTTTACTTGATTTTAATTGTAGACCTCTTGCCAAATAAACGAGGTAAATTGTGGCTATTGCATACTGAACTACATGAAGGAAATCATTCAGCAGTGGCCAACTAATGAAATCAAGTTTGATGGCAAATCACACACAAATGACCAAGTCATCTAGATTAGGGAAGATTGGTCACAGTATGTACTTAGTTTTGTTTAGGGAAATCGATGTACAGCGTAAGTATAATAGATTTTTGCAAAGATTGTAGCTTAGAGAATTCAATTAATGTTCAATGTAATGTATATGTTTTGGTATATGTAATATATGTTTATATAATAGTACATTGTAATTAATGTTCAATATATAAATTATATCGAAATTCAGTTATGTTCATATAGTTGTGATTTGGTGTTTCTATATGCATTTAGGATGTTGTTTTGTTCTATTTCTAGCTACTCACTATGCATTCAGGTTATTTTTTGTTGTGTTCTTAACTGTGTAGAATTTGAAATTATGGTCTTCAATAGCGCTTTGTTAATAGTGAAATGTTGTATAGTTATACAACATCACTTTTTTAACAATACATTGTTATTTACGTTAAATTTAAAAACACATTCGTCAAGAAGCACTATTGAATACTTACCTCTCATACTATTTTCTTTTATCTATACAACATCGGATTTTGGACGAGCGTTTTCGATATGATCAAAAATTTGAATTTCATTAAAATATTAATTATTAATAAAAGTTAATATATCTTCCACATCGTTTCCTTCATGTTGCACTATGGAATACTTACCTTTATTATATTTGAATAGGAAGTGTTCCACAACACTTTGTATAGGTGACACTGTTGATTAGGTCTCATTTACAGTGCTCTCTTCATTAAGCGCTGTTGAAGATACTATTAGACCCTAAAAAATTAAAATGTTCTCGCAGTCTCATATATTCAGCAATCCCAACGCTCATTTACTCAGTAGCAAAACTCAATTACTCTCAAAATCGACCTCGAAAATCATTGAACCTCATAACCATCCAACACCGAAAATAAGCCTCGAAAATTATTCACTCATTCAAACACGAAAATCATTCACTCGTTCAACCAAAAATCAACCTCCAAAATTATTCACTCATTCAACATTGAATATTTGCCTTTTCAATTACATTATATTTAGCTTGTATTGAGTTATAAATATTTTCCTTATAAATGAGTGAAAGTGATTTCACTCATTTAGCTTGTATTGAGTTAAGGTTTCCGACCTCTTTCACTTTATTACATTATGAGCTAGGGTTCCCCATTTTTAATTACATGATAATGTATTTGCTCTGCTTGGTGAGCTTACCTCCAAGCTTTAGGGATTTATGCTCATTATATTTTTTTCTCATTCTTCTATAGAAAATGGATCGAAAAGGATGAGTGTCAATCGATTGACGAAGGAGTATGAGGAATGTATGAAATCATTTGTTAGGTTTCCAATTGAAAATGTTGAAAATCCTAATAAAATTGTTTGTTCTTGCTTAGGATGTTGTTACTCAAACCGAATTACTCCAAATAAGTTAAAAGTTTATCCAGTGTGTCACGATATTGATCAAAGTTACATATGTTGGACAAGACAAGGTGAAAAGAGAGACGTTATGGATTATGATGATGATATGCATATGAAAGAAAACTACACAAATGCATATTAAGATGACCGTTTCGAGGAAATGGCAAATGTTATCAAAGAGGATCTTCAGGGTTGTCCTGAGATATTTCAGTGGTTGATTAGTGATGCCGAAAAACCATTGTATAAGTTGAAATCTATTAATGGATGCACTGATAGAGTTTCACAGACTTGCTTTCACTTTTGAAGGATATGTTTTTGAAAGATAATGTGCTTCCTTCTCGAACATATGATGCAAAACAAATGTTACGTTCCATTGACATGTACTACACTAAGATACATGCTTGTGAAAATGATTGCATCTTATTTTTGAATGAGTATGCTTCATTAAAGTTTTGTCCTAAATGTAATGCATCACAATATAAGAAGGGAGACTCAATCCCCAAAAAGTTGTATGGTATTTTCTCATCAAAGCAAGAATTAAGCGTATGTTTATCAATACCAAAGATGCAAAGAAGTGGACATGGCATGATGAAGAAAGGATTAAAGAAGGCTAGCTTTGATATCTTGCAGATTCTCCTCAATGGAGAAAATTTGATCATGACTATCCTAGTTTTGGCCAAGAATCCAGAAATCTATGTCTTGCATTGTCAATAGATGAAATTAACTCACATATTGTTCAAATTTTCTCCCACAGTATGTGGCCAGTGATGATGGTGATATACAACCTATCTTATTCTCTATGCATGAAGCACAAATATGTGAGGTTATCTATGTTAATTTCTAGACCTAAACAACCAGGAAATGACATAGACCTAAACAACAAAACCCTCAAGTTGTGCGTATAGGGAAAAAAGATTCAACTTGAGGGTTTTGTTGTTCGGCACAATCAGTGATTTCCCTGCCTATGGTAATCTATGCAGATATAGTACAAAGGACATTTTGCATGTCCTGTATGTGAAGACAATACTCATTCAATAAGGTTGGACACTATAAGAAGAATATCTTCCTTGGCCATCATAGATTTTTGCATTCAGATCATCACTATCGATGATGGAGAAAAGCATTTGATAGGAACAATGAAGAAGGTCGTGCTTCTTTGTCGTTGATGGGTGACCAATTATTTTAAAAGCTAAAGGGTTTGAATAATAACTTTGGTAAACCTTTTGCAATAGAAATGGTCACAAATGGGTGGAAGAAAAGTTCAATCTTCATTGAATTCCTATATTAGAGTTCATTATATGTAAGACATTTCCTTGATACCTTACTTAGTATCCCTAGTAAGACCAAAGATAGCTTGAATGCAAGGTTGAACTTGGTTAGTACGAGAATAAGAAAGGACTTGGGGTCGATAATGAAGGGAAAATGTACATTTCTATCTCCAGCAACTTATACTTTATTGAGGAAGGATAAAATAGAATTTTGTAAATTTCTTCATGGTGTCAAAGTTCCAAAGGGGGTACTCTTCCAACATTCGGAACCTCGTATCAATGAATTACCTCGAGTAAAAAGGTCTTAAAGTCTCATGTTTGTCATGTACTTATGGAGCTTTTCTTGCCTATTAGAACATTGTCAATTCTACCTAAACAAGTTCGAGGAACCATAACTAAGTTATGCTTCTTCTTCAAGGTAATTTGTAGCAAAGTGATTGACCCTGAGAAATTACCTGCATTGCAAAGACAAATTACTTTAACTTTGTGTAAGCTTCAACTATGTGGCATTTCCTATATGAGATGGATGTACCCCTTTGAGCATTATATGAAGACATTACAAGGGTATGTGTACAACAAATCAAGATTAGAGGATTGTATTGTAGAGCAATATGTTATTGAAGAAGCTCTTGATTTTTGTACCGGATTACCTATGGCGATTTCGTAGGCATTCCAAAGCCTCGGTATGCAAAAAAAAAACCATTTCGTGAAGGTATTACTAGGTATGAAATATTGACTATGACAAGAACCAAATTGGAGCCAGCTCACTTATATGATTTATATAATACAGACGAAGTTGAGCCATATGTTGAAAGACGCAAGGAGATGCAAAGGAAGTCTTACCCAGGTAAGAATGAAAATTGGATTTCCAAAGAGCATAATCAGTGTTACATAAAGCGACTAAAAATCACATTGATGAGGAGATGAATATAAATGCACATTCAGTTTCCGAAAGATTGAAATGGTTAGTCAATGGTCCAAGGGGGAGATTCTGAAGAAGATCTTGTTCCTGACCTTGACACAGTTTTGATGAAGACACCAACATCACATAAAGAATAAAAGGATAAATACTTATGAAGACAATGAAGATAAATCTTCAAGGAATTCGAATCTAAGTCTTTAGGTACTTCTATCCTTATACTCTATTATATATATAGTAGTGATGCTCAAAAGTATTTTAAGAGAAAATTGAAAACTACAAGTATAAATGAAAACAAATTTCAAAATACTGTGTAACAGGTTACTAGATCTCAGTAACAAGTTATTGTGACAAAGTATCAGTTACCAGAACTAAGTAACAAGATAATCGATTACACCCAGTTGAGTAATCGATCACACATTGTAATAATCATATATTCAGTTGAACAAAATACTTTGGTAATCGATTACATCCTGTAACACTATGTGACAAACAGTTATTCAGTAGGACATAATGGTAATCGATTACATCCTTTGGGTAATCGATTATATTGTGCGTTAATCAATTACTCAGTTGAACAAAATGTTTGGGTAATCGATTACCTCAATACTGTAATCGATTATTGAGAGTTGTTGCACCAGTTTTCAGATTCAAACTACACAAGCTTTTACTCCAAACGAAATGGTGTCATTCTAATCAATTCTTACCTTGTCATAGAGGTGTTATGGCTGATTGGAAAGCCTATTTAAAGGCATTGAAATTCATAAATTCAACATATAACTCATATACACAATCTAGACTATTCTGAAATACTTGTTCAACACTTTTTGTAACTTATTCTTAACTATCAGGTTATATTTTCTAAAGTTGCTTCAAGTATCCTTTTTCAAAGATATTCAAACCTTCCGAGCATTATTATTAAGTGTGTATAAAGGTTTATTGGATTACAAGAGTTCATAGTTTCAAATCTTGTAAAGGCAATCCTTGCCATAGTTAAAGTTTTCTTCATCCAATTTGTTGAATTACTTTCTTTCACAAGGTGTGATAAGAAAAGGGATAGAGTGACTTGGAAAGGTTGTTTAGAAAAGAGTGATATAGGTATTAGAGAGTGAGTAAAGTACAAGGAAATCTCTGGATGAGAAATTGTAATTGCTACTTTTAATATCTAGTGAAGAAATCTCTTGTGATGCAAGAGTAATGGACGTAACGTTCGGTGGACAAGAAGGTGAACCAATATAAAAATCTCTGAGTATTCTCTTATCTCCTTAAATTTGTTTGATATTTTTCTGCATAACTTTTTCCGCTGCTACTAACTCCAATAATTGTAGAAACATTTGTCAAAGTTTTAAGACAACTAATTTACCCCCTCTTAGTTGTCATCTCAGTCTTACAATTCGTATCAGAACTATTTTTGAGTAAATTATTCTCAAAACTAATCATGTATCTAAGATGGCTGCAAGATCATTTTAGGGAGAAGTTTTGCAACATCTATCGCCCTTCAAGCTTTGTTGGAGAATTGTATGACTTCCAAAAAATTAGAATGAGAATCTTTATAGAATGTCAAGATCTGGACATTTGGAACATGATTGAGGAAGGACATTATGAACCCTTCACAGTTGTCAATAGTGTAAGGGAAATAAATCCAAAATCTTCATGGAATGATGAAGACAGAAAGAAGGTGCAATACAATCTCAAAGCAAAGAATATCCTCACTTCAGCACTTGGCATCGATGAATTCTTTAGAGTATCAAACTAAAAATATGCTAAAGAAATGTGGGAGATACTCTAGAGACCACACCCGAAGGAACTGAGGAAGTCAAAAGGTCGAGGCTCAACACACTCTTCCAGGAATACGAAATGTTCTGTATGAAGCCTAGAGAGAAAATACTAGATTTACAAAAGAGATTTATTCACCTTACAAATCATCTTATTGCACTTGAAAAATCTTTATCAAATAGCAACTTGAACTTAAAAGTTCTAAGATCACTCACCAGAACATGACAACCAAAAGTTACAGCCATTTTTGAAAAGAAAAGTTTATCAAAAATATCCTTGGCTCCTTTATTTGGTAAATTACAGGAATACGAATTGGAACTCAACCAACTTGACTAACATGAAGAGCAAGAGAAGAAGAATAAAAATATCTCTCTAAAAGCAAAGGTAGATAGGCATGACTCATCAGGAGATGAATCAAAAAAGGAAGGGATGGAAGACATGAGTCTTTTTGTAAAGAAGTTCAGCAAGTTCCTTAAAAGGAACAAATACGTTAAAACTGGACAAATGAATATATTCACCAAGAATAATGATGCATCAACTTCAAACTACAACTTCACATGTTTTCAATGTGGTAAGCATGGTCATATGAAGATGGAGTGTCCAAACCTGAAAAAGAATGCCTTCATAGGCAAGAATGAAATGAGGACTGGACGAAGAGTCTACATAGCTTGGGAAGACAATGATACCAGTTCTACATCTGAACTAGAAAATGAAGAACAAGTCTATCTCTCACTAATGGCATCTCATCATTATGATGGTGAAGAGATAAATGAAATTAACCTATTTTCTTCTTCTGAAATGCAACTTGCATATAATGATTAAAATGATGAATATGTCAAACTCACTAGATTGTTTTTAAAACAAAAAACTGAGTTAGAAGTATTCAGAAATAAACCATCATCTTCTTCATGTCAAAACTGCATTACTCTTGAAAAGAAAGTTTCAACATCAAGTCTTGAACTTAATAAATTAAACAAAAGTAGCAAAAATCTGGACAAAATAATTAAAGATCAGCGACATTCTACAAACCGAAGTGGTCTTGGCTATTCTAACAGCCAGGTTTCTAAGAAACATAATGTCTCATCAAAAATAAATTTTCAGAAACAAAGTATCCATGCTTTTAATTGTAACAACAATAAATCTTGGATACATAAACATCATCCCATATGCACTTATTGTAAGAACCATGGACATACATCAAACACTTGCATGATTAGAAAACATGGTGTGCCCTTAAGTCACTATAGATGGGTTGAGAAAGGTGCTAAACATGGTGTGCCCTTAGGTCACTATAGATGGGTTGAGAGCCGTCAACAATCTATGGTACTTGGACAACGGCTGCTCAAAGTACATGATGGGCGACAAAGATAAGTTCTATGTCCTTACTCCAATGGACAAAGGCTATGTCATATATGGTGATAATGACAAAGGAAAAATACTTGGAGTTGGTATAATCGGTAAGCCACCTTCAACAACTATAGAAGGAGTGGTGTATGTTGAATAATTCAAGCACAACTTGTTGAGCATAAGTCAACTATGTGACAAAGGATTTTATGTGGCATTCAACTCTGACAAGTGCATCATGGAAAGTAAGGATTCTAATAAATCTAAACTAATTGGTAAAATGATAAATAATATATATATGATTGACATAGATTCTTATTTACCAATAAAATGTTTAGTTGCTAATAATAATCATGATGCATGACTATGGCATAGGTGAATTGCTCATATTCATATGGATCATTTGAATAAACTGATTAAGAAAGATTTAGTTGATGGTTTACCCAAAACGAAGTTTGTTAAAGACAAACTATGTAGTGTTTGTCAAATGGGTAAACAAACAAAAATATCTTTCAAACCTGAGCATATGGTTTCTTCCGATAGACCAATGCAGTTACTACACATGGACTTATTTGGCCCCTCAAGAACCAAAAGTTATAGTGGTAATAACTACTATACTTTTGTTATAGTAGACAATTATTCAAGATATACTTGGACTCTATTCTTAGTTCATAAGAATGCAAATTTGCTAAAAGAGTTCAAAATGAAAAATCACTAAAAATCGCTGCTATTAGAAGTGATCATGGGGGAGAATTTCAAAACGCTTATTTTGAAGAATTTTGTGATGATCTTGGTACCAATCACAATTTCTCTACGACTAGAACACCACAACAAAATGGTATTGTAGAGAGAAATAATCGGTCCTTCGAAGAACTTGCTCGTACAATGTTGAATGAAACTAATCTCGCAAAATATATTTGGGTTGATGCAGTTAGTAAATCATGTTATGTTTCAAACATGGTTCTTATAAGACCAATTCTCAAGAAAACCTCCTATGAACTCTTTAAAGGTAGAAAACCAAACATTTCTCATTTTCATGTATTTGGTTGTAAATGTTTTGTTTAAAATAATGGTAAAGACAACTTAGGCAAGTTTGATGCAAAAGTCGATGAAGGAATCTTTCTAGGCTACTCTCTTACGAGTAAAGCTTATAGAATTTTTAATAAAAGAACTATAGCTATGAAAGAATTTGTTCATGTGACTTTTGATGAAACAAATCCTATAATAAAGGATGAGTTAACTCTGGATGAAGAGGACTTGCCAAGTTCCCCTGTTAGAGAAGAGTTTTTTTTACCAATGCAACAACCAATACTGAACATTTGAAAATGAATGATACTCTATCTTTTCAAGAAGAGCATATTCATTCTGACTTACTCAAAGAATGGAGAACTCATCGAGATCATCCTATTGACAACATTATTGGCGATATAAGTAAGGGTGTCACTACTCGTTTAAAGCTAAATGATGCTTGTTTAACCATGGCCTTCATTTCTAAAATAGAACCTTCCAAGATTGATGATGCAATCGAGGATGAACATTGGATTCTTGGTATGCAGGAAGAGTTAAACTGGTTTGAGAGAAATGAAGTTTGGGAACTTGTTCCTAGACCGGAAAATAGGCATGTTATAGGAACTTGTTGGATATTCCGTAATAAATGATATGAAAATAGAATTATCATTAGAAATAAAGCTAGACTGGGAGAATAAGGATACAATCAGAAAGAAGGAATAGATTTTGATGAAACATTCACTCTTGTTGCTAGACCTAAAGCTATTCGGTTATTACTTGCATATGTTTGCTCTTTAAATTTTCAGTTATATCAAATGGACATAAATATGCTTTTCTTAATGGTTATATACAAGAAGAAGTGTTTGTTGAACAACCTGCAGGTTTTGAAGATTACAAGCATTCTTCTCATGTATATAAACTAAAGAAATCTCTCTATGGTTTAAAGAAAGCTTCTCGTGCTTGGTACGATCGTCAAACAAGCTTTCTAATTGAAAAATGTTTTACCAAAGGAAAGGTCAACACTACACTTTTTATAAAGAAAATAAATCATCATACTCTTCTTGTTCAAATATATGTTGATGATATTATTTTTGGTTCTACTAATGAGATTTTGTGTAGTAATTTTGGAAAAATGATGCAAATGGAGTTTGAAATGTCTATGATTGGGAAGTTAAATTACTTCCTTGGATTGCAAATCAAACAACTCAAGGATGATATTTTTGTAAGTCAGTCCAAATACTGTAGAGATTTGCTGAAAAGATTGGAAATGGATGATTGCAAGCCAATAGCCACTCCTATGGGTTCTGGTACATACATCGATACAGATGAAGCCGGAAAATGCATTGACATATCAAACTATCGAGGTATGATTGGTTCCCTACTTTATTTAACTGCCAGTAGACCTGATATAATCTTTAGTGTCTGTTTGTGTGCTGTTATCAATCAAAACCAAAAGAATCACATTTAGTTGTTGTCAAAAGAATCATGAAATATCAAGGCACAACTAACGTTGGATTATGGTATCCAAAAGGAAGTATATGTGATTTGGTTGGATATTCATATTCAGATTTTGCTAGATGCAAAACTGAGAGAAAAAGTACAAGTGGTACTTGTCATATATTAGGAAATGCACTAGTCTCATGTTCATGCAAGAAACAAGCTTGTGTTGCCTTAAGTACTGCTGAAGGAGAGTACATAGCGGCATGTAGTTGTTGTTCCCAAGTGTTGTGGCTTAAACAACAATTACGAGATTATGGCTTAGACTTAGGCTGCATTCCCCTAAAATGTGACAATCCTAGTGCTATAAATCTTAAAAAGAATTCAGTAATGCATTCTAGAACCAAACACATAGATATAAGACATCACTTCCTTAGGGACCATGTCCAAAAGAAAGATGTGTCTGTAGAATTTGTTGATACTCATGACCAACTAGCAGATATATTTACTAAACCCTTGACAAAAGAACCTTTCTATAAAATTAGACGAGCCTTAGGCATTCTTGACGAAACTTACTTGTCCTAAATGCTTATATATGATTATATGTTTACTTCATTATGTTTATCTTATGCCTAATTGCACTTAAAATTTTCAAATTTTTGTGTATGTAATCGATTACATATGTTTAGTAATCGATTACCAAGCATAAGTATGTCTGAAAAATTTGAAATTCTGAGGTCAGTAACCGATTACTCTGGACAGTAATCAATTACTAGATTAGGCAAGTGTCGCGACCCGATTTTCGGTTGGAAGACCGACCATACGACTTATGAAGAGGCGAACTCAACTTCTACCTCTCCCAATTGATATGGATTTGCCACTATGTTTTTTGCGGTTAAAACGTAGAAAACTCTCTAGTAAGCCCAATTAGGATAAAAATGGTCTTTGAATAGAGATCTGAGCTCGATTGGGAGTCGATTACGGATTGAGGAAGGTATTAGCACCCGTCCGCCCATAATAAAACGGTACCCTCGCTAATCGCATAGACTTTTATACCCTTAAACAATTTACTTAATAAGAATTTAATTAATAGAGAAAAACATTTCATTTTTTATTCTTGTGTCTGATAGAGTGTATCTTGCTCCTACGTATCCCTAGGTGCAATAGGGAAATCAAGACTACGTAGTTCTGGTTTGAAAATGTCGATTTGGTATTGATAGATTTGGTGGAGTTTATTTTGTGGATTTTGAAATATTTAGAGTATGATTGTTTTAATCATATGGAACTAATAGCTTAGAGATGGTATTGGTTGCAAACCTTCTTCCCATTTTCCGATAAGTTAGAGACAACTCGAACCATGACCTTACTATAAAAATTCCATAATAATTTAAGTAATAAGATAGTTTGGAATTATTTTTCATATGAAATTAATAGCTTAGAGATAATATTGGTCGTCGACATTCTTCCCATTTTCAGAGAAGTTAAAGACGACTTGAACCATGACATTACTATAAAAATTCAATAATTAATTTAAGTGATAAAATAGTTTTGCATTATTTTTATAATTATGGAATTAAGTAATAAGACAATTTTGAATTATATTTTTATATAGAATTAATAGCTTTAAAACGATATTGAGCGTATGCCTACTTCCCATTTTGAGATAAGCTAAAGATAACTCGAATCATGACCTTACTATAAAAATCTCATAAGTGTGTTATATAAACATTTATTCAATAAAAAATAAGTGTTTATTATAATTATAAAAAAAGGTAAACCGCATAAAAAATAACATAGTAAGATTATATAAAACATGTACCCATTGGTTAAAATTGTATAAAAAAAACACGCACCCATTGATCCTGCATGCCACATGGGTTGTCAAGGAAACATTGCTCCTGTAACAAATTAGTGTTGAAGCTAAAGTTTGTTGGTAATGTCCTGCTTCATACATGAGTTTCTAGTAATGTGTTCTCTCAACTTCAAAAAGAAATTATCATTATCTTCCTCACCAATCTTAACAAACCTCTCAACCAAATCCTTCCCCTGACGTGATCCAAGTTTGTTGATATGAATCCCAGTACTAGGTTGGCCTTCAGCTTCAGTGAGTACACCCCTACCCATACGTAGATAAGTTGGTAGTTTGTCCATTGCTGCCCATTTAAGCTCTTCTTCTTCTTCATCTTCTTCCCTTCTTGAAGTCCCTGAAAATATACCAACTTCATTGCTTATCCATATGCTTGAGCTTCCTATGCATGCACTTGTTACCTTTTGTTCATCACCACCAGCACATGGTTACAAAATAGCATCTGCGCTACTTGGCTCGTGTCTTCACATTGTGTGTTGGAGCAAGGCAATGGATTTCAATCATTTTTTTTATTTCTTGAACAACTTGTCTCAGCTTCTTCCTTCTTAGTGCTTATATGTGAAATGGGAAATCAAATGAAGGGAAAAAACAAAAAATGGGGTTCTAGAAATTTTGGATTTTTATTGATGAGGTATGTAAGGCAATGTAGGTTGAGATGAAACAAAGAAGAACAAGGTTTGGGTTTGTTTCAAACAAAAGGAGGAAAAATATGAGGGAGGGATCCTTCAAAAAGTGAAACCCAGTGAATGAATGATTTGAGAGAAAGATTGATATATTAAGAGATGAAGAGGAATTGTTTAGTGGGAGAGAGAGGTAACAAGGCTACTTTTGTCGTGAGTTGTTACATAGTGATGATGTATGTGATGTGGGAGAAGTGGCCAAACAAGGAGATGAAAGAAAAAAAATAGTGAAATGGGCACATGAATGAACAAGATCTAGAGGTTGTAACTTTCATTTTTTAGAGAGTTTGTGCAGAATGGGACCACCATGAAGTGAGGAAGCCACAAGATCCTCCAGAACAAGGAGAAATGCCCCACTTTTTGCACAGTTACCCCCATAAGAAAGTTGACAAGATATTTATATGAAGTAATGCCTTTCACTCTTCTTCCTTCAAGTAGCGGTGCCATATAATGTATTTTATTATCTCCATCAAAGTTACGTTTCATACCTAAATACTTCATGCTAAAAGATACATTTTGTGTGCCTTTTGGTTGTGCAACTTTACACTTTGTAACATATTCAAATTTGTTTATTTTATTTTTAATAATAACATTACTACAACAAAAGATTTGATACTCACTTGGATAACATTAGTCCTCGTGCATCTAAAATTGCAATACATTTGCTATTTTGAAGAAGAGAAAAAATTATTTTTGATTTTATAAATATAGGCCGGGCAAAATTGAGTGTTCACAGCAGGAACTTTCAGTAACTGATTACCCATTTGCGTAATCGATTACCTAAGGCTGTTGTTTGAAATCTGGGATTTTTCTATGTTGAGTAACCGATTACTTACTTTCAGTAACCAATTACTCTGACCAGTATTTAAGTTTCCCTCCTCATTTTTCAAACACTTCTTCTTCTTCCTCAAACCCTTCTTTTCGTATTCACCCTAGTTTTCTTCTAAAATCTTCATTTTTGATATGATTTGCGTGATTTTTGAGTCGTTTCATATCACTTTTTTAATTCTAAACAGTTTTATTCCATAGATTTTGTGTTTAGTGGCCTAAATAAAAAATCCTCAAATCTCTCAAACCTCAAAAACCTATTTTTTTCAAAAACGTCAATCAGTGGCTAAGAAGCAACGTACCAATGTGTCTCAAAGAAGTAAGGTACTTCATCTTTTGAAGCTAACCCTTTGGATTTTGCACGTCTTCTTGTCAATGATGAACAACACAAAGTTTTCCTAGAACATTTCCTTAGACGATCCATATTTGCTTCTAAGTATGGCAATGTAAGTAACTTTGAGTTTGAAGATTTCCATTTCCCTATTCTACTTAGGGAACAAGATATTTTTTATTTTTGTGAGAAATAAAATGCCTATTATCCTGAACTTGTTAAAGTATTTTACTATAACTTGAACTTTAGGAAGAATCATTTAACATCGAATGTGAAAGGAAAGGAAATTGTTTTAGATGTTAAAACTTTTAGTTCATACCTTCTCAAGATAGTATAAAAGATTTCGATCTTGCATGTGAATAAGATAATTATGATAGAAAAGAGTTCTACTACTTGATGTGTAGATTCTCTAAATGGGAAATAAAAATGCGTAAGCAACTAGCGTTAGGTGAAACTGTAAAGAGTAGAGATATCCTTACTGTAGGAAATCTCAATCTCGAAGATCGTTTGCTTCATTACTTTATGAGCTATGTCATTCTTCCAAAAATTTCAAATCATTCTCAAATTAATGACACGGAACTGCAATTTATGTATGCTCTTAAGCATAACCTTTCAATCAATTGAGCTTTGACAGTAATGAGACATATGTATTCTGTTCGAGATACTCACAATCCTTTGCCTTATGCAATCTTCATAACCAACATGCAGATGAAGTTGAGCCATATTTTGAAAGACATAAGGAGATGCTAAGGAAGTCTTACCAAGTAAAAATGAAAATTGGATTTCCAAAGAGCAGTGGTTCATAAAGTGACTAAAAATCACATTGATAAGCAGATTAGTATAAATGCGCATTCAGTTTCTGAAAGATTGAAATTGTTAGCCAATGGTCCAAGGGGGAGATTGTGAAGAAGATCTTGCTCCTGACCTTGACACGATTTTGATGAAGACACCAACATCACATAAAGAAAAAAATGAAAAATACTTGTGAAGAAAATGAAGATAAATCTTCAAGGAATTAGATTCTAAGTCTTTAGGTACTTCTATCCTTATACTCTATTATATTCATATGGAGTAATGTTCAAAATTATTTTAAGAGTAAATTGAAAACTACAAGTATAAATGAAAACAATTTTCAAAATATTGTGTAATAGGTTACTAGATCTAAGTAACAGGTTACCAGAACTAAGTAACATGTTACATGAGTGAGAAACGAGTTACCCAACAAACACTGAACAACGTAATCGATTACACCCAGTTGAGTAATCGATTACACATTGTAGTAATCAGGTATTTAGTCGAACATAATACTTGGGTAATCGATTACATCCTGTAGGCAACCGATTACACTGTGTGACAAACAATTATTCAGTTGGATAGAATGTTTGGGTAATCGATTACATCCTTTAGGGAATCGATTACACTGTGCGTTATTCAACTACTCAGTTGGAGAGAATGTTTTGGTAATCGATTACATCAAGGCTGTAATCGATTACTCGGAGTTTTTGCACCAATTTTCATATTCAAACTACAAAGGCTTTCTCTCCAAACAAAATGGTTTCATTCCAATCAATTCCTACATTTTCAAAGAGGTGTTATAACTGATTGGAAAGCCTATTTAAAGTCATTGAAACTTATAAATTCAACATATAACTCATATACACAATCTAAACTTTTCTGAAATACTTATTTTGCACTTTTTGCAACTTGTTCTTAACTTTCAGATAATATTTTCTGATGTTGCTTCAAGTGTGGTTTTTCAAAGATATTCAAACCTTCTGAGCATTATTATTAAGTGTATAAAGGGTTATTGGATTGTAAGATTTCACAGTTTCAAATATTGTGAAGGCAATCCTTGCCATAGTTAAAGTTTTCTTCATCTAATTTGTTGAATTAATTTCTTTCACAAGGGTGTGATAAGAAAAGGGATAGAGTCACTTGAAAAGGTTGTTTTCCAAAGAGTGATATAGGTATTAGAGAGTGAGTAAGGTATAAGGAAATCTCAGGCTGAGAAATTGTAATTGCTACTCTTAATATCTAGTAAAGAAATCTCTTGTGCTGCAAGAGTACTGGGCGTAACCTTCAGTGGATAAGAAGGTGAATCAGTATAAAAATCTTTGAGTATTCTCTTCTCCCTTATCTTCTTATATTTGTTTGTGATTTTTCTGCAGAACTTTTTTCGCTGCTACTACGATAATTGTAGAAAATCTGTCAAAGTTTTAAGACAACTAATTCATCCCCCTTTTTGTTGTCATCTCAGTCTTACAATGTCTTATCCTACACTGGTTACATTATTAATGGATTCACATTTTATACAAAAAAACAAGATGATCAAAATTAAAATGCAAAATAGTGGTGTGACTCTTGTTGCTCGAACTTTACACATGTCAAGTGCAAAAGATAGAAATCCAATATATGTGAACACATTATACTTTGGGGTGATTGAACGAATATGAGAATTGGATTACGCAATGTTTTTGAAACCAGTTTTCTATTGGATATGGATTGATAACAACAATGGCTTCTGAGTTAATGAGTTAGGGCTCATGAATGTTGATCTTAATATGCCATGATATAAAGATTATCCATTTATTCTAGCATCATAGGCTCAACAAGTATACTATGTTAGTGACCGAACTGATATGAAATGGTCCATTGTTCTTTTAACTAATAAATAATTGTCAATAATATTGATGACCGGGAATTTGAAGATATTGATGGTGAAGATGATCCTTTTTTGAGACATATCAGTCGCGTGAGAGCGATCCAACTACAGATGATGATTTATATACAAGAGATGATCACAATGAAGGGCTTTGGGTGAATCAATATGTTCCTCCAAACAATGTTGATATTACAAGCCAAAAACAATCCAAGAAATTGAAAAAGTAGATGCATGTAGTCTATGTATAATTATAGCTTAATTTTGATTGTTTGTAATTTAAATAAATTTGTTTGTTTGTAATTTGCATAATTTTGTTTGTTTCTAATTTGCATAATTTTTTTTTTGTAATTTCATTAATTTTTTTTGTTTGTAATTATGTACTCTACGAAAATATAATTGGCAAGATATTCACTATTTGTAGTTTGTATTGTAATGATGTTAATAAAACCAATTTATGGTCTCTATTAATGTGTCTGTATTGTTGAGAATGTATAAATGTCTATGTTGTTCAGATTGTATGTGTTGCTAATAAATGTATATGCAAGTATTATTGTGTACAAATCAACAATGAATTCTAGGGGTAGCCCTATCATGTGCTGTTATAAAGGATTAATACAATAGTGCTTTTATAGAGAGCGTGGTTGTATATTTATGAATAATACAACATCTTTTTTTAAGTATGTGTTGTTATATATATGCAATACAACAGTTCAAGGATAAGCGTTGTTAATCATGCATATACATTGCACTATTTATATATGAAATATATGATATCGCTTTTTGTATGATTTGCTATTGTATATATGCAATACAATAGCGTAGAATAAGCATTGTTGGAGAAATGTGCCATGAAAATGTAATCCATGAAATCTGGGTTTGTGTATAATATGGAAATTCATAATTCAATAATAATTGATGGTTTCTTTTAAAAAATTATTGTTGGTTATTGTTTTTAATAAATACTAGTTGGTATCCATGTATTAGCACGAGTCGATATGTATTCTTCCTACTGAAGTAAAAACAATACAATATATATATAAAAAATAAATGAGAGAATACAAAATAGGTCTAACTAATTGATGTTATGTAGTATAATATGGATCTTTATATTATGACAATAGTATCATAATGTTCATTATTTTGTAACAAATTCTTGGTAACTCGTATTTTTGAAGTTATTTGTTCAAAAGTGTTAGGAACGTTATTGAAATTGCTAAGCTAATGTACTCCTTAGAAATGAGAAAAAAAACTATTAAACATGTTTACAAATCCTAAGAATAGTGATGTCTAGATTATCATGAATGCATTCGAGGAATTTTGTATGAATAACTTTTTTGGTGCAAATCCAAGTAACTTAAGCATCTATTTTGATGGTATAAAGGATGATGTAAGATGGGATTTACTGAATATTGTTAGAGGTTTTCAAGTGTGTTAATTTTCAATGTCACTATTTAGTTAACAAAACTCTTGCCAATTGAGATCATGGGCCAGTGGGATTCTACCCGACATGGGTAGATGTCAGTTGATTAATTCAATGTCATTAACATTTCACAGTTATTAATTCAGTATTGCTGACATTACACACTTATTGGGCAACAAATTTCTAATTCTTAAAGCTGTTTTTACAAATATTGAAAGGAAATGCAAAGTGTCCCTTTGGGGTAAAAAAATATTCCACTTCAAAACTTCGAGACAACCTAATAATATTCCATTTGGAAACTCTTGAAATAATATTAAAAAATAGCAATTAAATGTTTTTTGCTATTTATTATTCGTAAGGGGAATTAATACAGAACAGAATTCGAGAAGACATAGCATGAGCAAAAAAACATTATTAATGTTTCATCATAACAATGCAAAAAATAGAACATAATTAGTTATGTAACTTAAGTATATATCATCCGCAGAAAAAAATAACTGAAGTATATGTATAGCATGATTTTAATTTTCATAAGAGTAATTAATACGTAAGGGGAAAACATAGCATATGCAAAACAAAGAATATAATTAACTCTTAACCATAACAGCCAAAAAGCAAAGTTTGAATTAAAAAAGGATAGTCATCAAGCTCAAAATTTTATTAGGAAATGGACACATGATCCTAATTCTTTGAAATTAAAAATTAACAATGTAGTAAAAAAAGGTAAACTTTAACCTCAACAACTGAGCTAGATAGTCAGAAATTGAATTATCACAGTTGTATTTATCTCATGACAGGCTAATATCATTAATTAATTTATTATCACCTGTAATTACTCGGCTTTAGTAAAATATCTTTAGAAACTTTCTGACTGGATATATCTTATCATTAATTATTTAATTATATAGTCTATTATCTGCATTAAAGTAATTAAGAAAAGGGTTCATTTCTAGAACTTATCTATCTCTCTTTCTTCTCCACCTTCAACTATAAATAGTTGAAATCTGATCCACTCAAATCCATGTACCCTTTTCCTATTTGACTCCAAAGTTTTCAACTTTGGCTTCATTGATTCTTCTATTGACTTGTGTGTCTCAGAATTCAGAGAAAAAGATGCTGGAAATCTCCGAAGCACGGAATCATCGAACAGTCTCGCATGTCGGTGTCTGACACGTATCCGTATCAGATACGTATTATACCCGACACACGTATCCGTATCCGTGCTTTCGCCGCATAAAAACATTCCTCCTAGAGTAACTGTTAATACCAATAACAGAAACTCTGTTATAGCCCTTTCTGTACATTCAATATATTCTACGGATAGAGGAATACATAGAGTTGAACATAGTAAAATAAGAAATTGAAAGATTTCGTTGCAGTTGTTCGTTTGGAAATTTCCTGAAAAGCTAATCATGGAAATGTTCTCCACATTAGCTTTCTCATCAGTTCCTTTGATTCTCTATTTTCCACCAATCAGAAGCTTCAATCTCTTTGTAGAAACCATAGAAGAAACTTTGAAATCAACTTCAGTATATACCAACAGGATTAACCATGGCTTAAGGGGAGCTTATTACCAATTTTTTTTAGAGAATGAGAGAACCCTGGAGATAACCCAGGAGAGAACCTTGGAGAGAACACCGGAGAGAATCCTGGAGAGAACACCGGAGAGAACCCTGGAGAGAACACCGGAGAGAACCCTGGAGTGAACACTAGAAACCAACTAACCGGAAAGACCCTCACGGCTCTCCCAAACTTAGTCCTCATAATTTTACCCGGAGTAAACCAAGCCTAGTGAGAATCCCGACCCCAACTAACCCCCAACCTGGGAGAGTGACACCGATTCCAGCAGAGGAGACTGAATTGCTTCAGAATAACTTTTCAAGCAGAAGAACCAATGATGGAGAAGAGTGGAGAGTTTTTGAAAAATTCAGCACATTCTACATTACAAATTTTCCAGATGATTACAACACAAGTGACCTTTGGAGATTTTTTCAAAAGATTGGAAGAGTTAGGGATGTTTTTATCCCATTTAAACGAAATAGATATGGCCAGAGGTTTGCCTTCATAAGATTTGAGAAAGTGAAGGATGAAAAAGAACTTGAATGGGAATTAGACAACACCTGGATTTCCAATAAAAAAAATTTCCCCAATATTCCGAGATTCAATAGGGACAGTTTCTCAAAATTATCTAAGGATAATGCTGAGGAGGTGAAGGTTATTCACCAAAATTGGAAACTCAGAGATTCCAGAAGCTTTGCTCAAGTTCTCAGAGGGGATGGATATGGAAGTAGTCTTGATGTGAGTACTAGAGAGGTCAATCGTCGTCCTTCGACTCTCTCACCCATGAAGGAAAAGTGGAAGGGAATGGAGTATACCGTGGATGAGAAGGAGATGGCTTGGCTGTCCAAATGCTTGGTGGGGCAAACTTCAGACCATGATAAGGCCAGGTTAATACCTTCCTTATTGAAGTCTGAAGGTATAGTTTCAATTTCAGTGCATCCTATGGGTGGAAGTATGGTCCTTTTAGCACCTTTAGAAGGGGAAAATGTTCAGGAGATTGTGCAAGGTGCAGAGGACTCTTTCAAAAACTGGTTCTTGTCTTTATCCCCGTGGTCTGAAGATTTGGTGGCTGATTACAGATTGATTTGGGTAAACTATTATGGAGTTCCCCTACATGCGTGGAATTTACTTTTCTTCGAATCTTTGGTAAAGAGTTTTGGCTCACTGCTTTCGGCTGATGAAGCAACCACTCGGAGACTGGGGTTTGATAGATGCAGGCTTCTGATCAAAACCTCTATGCAGACGCATATTCAATGTTCTTTGACAGTGAAGATAAACGGGAAGTTCTTTGATATCAATGTTTGGGAGGAAGGAGGTGGCGAGACGGTTATGATGGGTTCTAAGGAGGAGGAGTCTTGTTGTGATTCCTCCACCGATTATGGATCGACGGAGTTAGGAGGGTTGGCGGAGGGATCCGTGGATTGGGTGTCTGACTCGTTAGACATGAGGCAGTCACCGGAAAGATGGGCCTCTGTTTGCTCGGAGAAGGTGGAAGAGGGGGAGACGGTGGTCCCTGGTGTTGTTTCTGGTTTCGATGAAGGAATTAAAACTCTTTCTCAAAATTTGGTGATTGCCGTAAAGGGTGATAATGGGGGTGGTGATACCGTTGTTCCATCTTTAATTGTGGAGAATAATTCTAATCCCATTATTGTAGGGAGTGGGGACCAAGAGCCAGGTGGAGTTTTCGGTTCTTCATTATTTGATAAGGAAAATATTGGTGAGCATTTAATTCATTGCAATTAAGGGATGAATTCTCAAAATTCCAATTTTGGTGAGGTTACGGTGCCTATTGAAAAGGAAGTGGGCCAGGGGTTACTTTTTGGCATTAATAAAGGAACAAATCCTCTTTCCCATGTCAATATTAACTTGCCACGTGATTTAAGGGATGAAGGCAAGTTACATCAACCTATTAAAGTTGGGACCCACCTGGTTCCTTTATTGGAAATTAATCCTTCAACAAAATCATTTACTTGCACTAACAGTCCCTCATTCGTGAATTCTGAGCACGAGAAAGCTATCAATTCCCAATCATCAAAAAAGCTTATTCCATCTATTAAAAGGCCGATACTGTTAGATAATAAGAAGAAGAGGTTGAAGTTGTCCAAGAAGGAAAAGAAAAAACAAGATATTAGGGATTGGAATAATTTTTGTATTGATCTTGCAGACATTCCAGTTTCAAATTCAGCCATTCCAGTTTCTATACAGGATCCTCCTGGTGGGTCCTTATCGCGTGTTGAGGTGAATTCCTCTGGATTCAATGAGACTTTTGTGGGGGACTCTTTGGTCAAGGTTCTAATTCAATTGGCAAGGAATTCTTTAAAGAGGCAGAAGAAATTTGGAAGATAGGTGAAGAGATTAAAGATTGGTGAAGAGATTGGTCTTAATGGGAATGGAAATGAGGCAAATATAATTGCAAGTCTAGCTGAGATGGAACAAAGGGATCATGGGAAGTGTACTGCGGATAGAAGGAGTCACATAGTTGTTGATGAAGATCATATCAATTAATATTAGAGGTCTGGGAGGGAGAGTGAAGAAGAAGGAGATCAGACATTTGGTTTGGAAATATAAACCTGACTTCATTTGTATTCAGGAAACTAAAATGCAACATATCGTGAGGAATTTGTGTTCATCTTTGTGGGGTGGTGATAATTTTGATTGGGCCTTTAAGCCGTCTGTCGGTAACTCTGGAAGTATTCTGAGTATATGGAACAAGGACACCTTCCTTGCTGAGGACATCTCTTGTGGGACAAACTTTGTTCTAGTTAAAGGTAAATGGGCTTTGCAGCATGAGTTTTCTCATATCATGAATGTTTATTGTCCTTGTGATTTGGATGGAAAACGTATCTTTTGGGA
>NC_032013.1:17786595-17787648 GCF_001865875.1 Lupinus angustifolius | reverse complement strand
AGGGTCTTCCAAGGACATTTTCAGATCATTGTCCGATTCTTCTCAAGAATGATGTTTCCGATTGGGGTCCGACTCCATTCCGTACAAACAACTGTTGGCTTTCTGATCGTAGATTTGGTCAATTAGTTACTGATGAGTGGAAGAAATTAGATGTCAGTGGGAGGGGTTCTTTTGTGTTTAAGGAGAAATTAAAGAAACTTAAAGTGGTCTTAAAGTGTTGGAATAAAGAGAAGTTCGGTATGTTGGATAGACAAATTGAGGACAAGGTGGTGGCTATCAATCTTATTGATGCCAAAGGTAGCACATGTAGTCTATCTGAGAATGATGTCCAAGCTAGACAGTCGGATACTACTGAACTATGGCGCCTTTCCAGACAAAAGAATAATCTTCTATGGCAGAAATCTAGACAAAAATGGATACGTGAAGGTGACTCTAACTCCAAATTTTTTCATTTATCTATAAACAAAAATCGGAGTTTCCAGAAAATTACAGGTTTGGATATTGACGGGGAGTGGATTGATGATCCTATCACGGTTAAAAATCACATTTCAACATTCTTTGAGGATAAGTTTGATGAGAACTATCGGAGCAGGCCTTCTCTTGATGGTATTGATTTTAAATGTTTGTCTGATGAGAATAATGTTTTCTTAACTGCAAAATTTGAGGTTGAAGAAATCAAGGAAGCTATATGGAGTTGTCATGGTGATAAAAGTCCTGGACCTGATGGTTACAAGTTTACTTTCTTCAAAAAGTTCTGGGATTGCCTTAAGGATGATCTGATCAGTTTGGTGGATGACTTCTATAGGTTCGGCAACCTTCCTAGAGGATGTAATGCTTCGTTTATTGTTCTTATTCCAAAGAAAAAAAGTCCACAGGGACTCAATGATTTTCGTCTCATCTCCCTCATTGGAAGTATTCAAAAGATTATCTCGAAGCTGCTCGCTGCTAGAATTAAAAAGGTAATCCACTTGGTTATTTCTGATTGTCAGTCTGCTTTCATCAAAGGTAGATTCATCATGGATGGAGTGGTTGTGGCTAATGAGGTAATTGATC
>NC_032013.1:17785929-17786495 GCF_001865875.1 Lupinus angustifolius | reverse complement strand
ATTTTTTGGGAATTCCTGTTGGGGTAAATCCTAAAAGGCTCTCTACTTGGTCTCCTATCATTGATTCTTTCTAAAAGAAACTCTCTCTTTGGAAGCATAAGCTCATCTCCTTTGGTGGTAGGGTCACTCTTCTAAAATCGATAATATGTTCCTTACCTATCTATTTTTTTTCTTACTATAAAGCCCCAGTTAGTGTGATAAATTTTATTGAAAAAATTCAGAGACGGTTTCTTTGGGGAAAGGGGGAGGAGAGAAAAGGGATTCATTGGGTGAGGTGGGAGAAAGTATGCAGGCCTAAAGATGAAGGACGTCTTGGGATTAAAAATCTATTCCTTTTTAACTTAGCTCTGTTAGGTAAATGGAGATGGAGATTGTTGTTTGAGGGGAACTCTCTTTGGGTGAAAGTGTTAAAGTCGAGGTATGGGGATGGGTTTTTAAGGTGTACAAGGGATGGTGACTTAGAGTGCTTTAGGAGGGGTTCTACTTGGTGGAGAGAATTAGGGAATCTTAGTCAAAACAGAGAAGGAGTAGGTTGTGGTTGGATAAATGATGGTATCCGTAGGTCT
>NC_032013.1:17781578-17785829 GCF_001865875.1 Lupinus angustifolius | reverse complement strand
ATTATTTCAGGTGGCTTTGGACAAAGAGGCAACTGTTATTTCCTTGGGTGCATGGAATAACGGGGTTTGGTTGTGGATTTTGAGATGAGAAGGACCTTATTCTCCTGGGAGATGAAGAATCTTGAAGAACTCCTTAGACAACTCCATGGAATTGTGCCTAAACAACACTCTGATGACTCTTGGAATTGGATTCATGATACGAATGGAAAATACTCGGTTAGGAATGCTTATCAAACTCTACAAAAAGTGAATGGAAGTTGTGGTCTTGCCTTCTTCAAAAGACTTTGGGCTTGTAATGCTCTGGCAAAGATGAAATGCCTAGTGTGGAAAATTGCCTTAGATGGGTTACCAACTAGAGTGAACCTTTCTCGTAGAAGTGGACTAATTGCTCACGACACCCTTCTTTGCTCTCTTTGTGGTAAGGTGGAGGAATCTACTAGTCATTTGTTCTTCTCCTGTTCTGTATCTTATCTTGTTTGGCAACAATTCTATTCCTACTTTGGGCTATCCTCCATTATTCATTATGACGTCATGTCTTCTTTTGCTATCCATGAAAGTGCTATATGGTTGGAGAATAAGAAACAAAAATGGTGGATGACAGTTTGGTTTGTCACAATTTGGACTATTTGGCACATTAGGAACAAAACTATTTTTGATAATAAGATGTTCCAAGTAGATGAGGTGATGGAGCTTATTTTTATGCACTCTTGGAGCATTCTCAATGCTCGCTTTCCTCTTTTTTCTTATTCACTTGTTGATTGGGTGAGACACCCATCAAACTGTTTTTCTCCTTATTAATTTAGAGATTATGTGGATAGGAGTACCACTTGTTCTCCTAATTTCTTTATCTCTTGATTAATAATATTTTCATTGCTGATCAAAAAAAAAGGGGGAGCTTGGTCAAGGGTCTTGAATTGTGTGAGTCGAAGCAGAAGGTAGATTCAAGAATGGCATGGAACCATATCTTTATTACACAGTCCTTCATTTCTTTTCCACTTTATATTTCAATCTTCCATTTTCTTTTCTCTTTCATTTAGTTTTAATTCCCAGCATAGGCTATGTTCATATGATGTTAGGAGTTGCTTTTGAGGAATGCTTGCTCTTGTTGTGGGATCATGTTTAGTATATTTTTTGTAAAATTTTAATTGATGCCAGTTTGGTAAATGTTGTTAGAGAAATGTGCCATGAAAATGTTATCCATGAAAACTGGGTTTGTGTATAAAATGGGAATTGATAATTTAATAATAATTGATGGTTCCTTTTAAAAAATTTATTGTTGGTAAATCTTTTTGATAAATATTTTGGCAATATGAAAATAAGTTCAAACATGACAAAATGCCCCACTTATGTTAATATATAATATTAAATCGGATTAGAATATAATTAAGTTAAAAGAAAGTAGTTTGTTGGTTATTACAACAACATCACTAGCTGCTCAACTGGTTTAGCCGGACCATGATCGGGCCTGAATATAGTCGAGTCTGATTAGGTCTAGATTCAGGTTTAAAAACTAGACTCGATCGATATTCAAGGTCAGGTGAGGGACAAGCATGACCCAACCTGCCTATGGTCATTCTTTCATCATGTTTGTATGTGTCGCTTCAATTGTGTAAAATCTCTTTGGTCGAAAGTATGATGGATTCTCTATTTTTTCATCATATACACATGACTAACAATATATATCCATATATCATTTTATATGTCAAATTATATATTCATAATAATAAGTAATATTAAGAAGAGTTTATCTAAAAGAGGATATATTATATCTAATCAGATCTATGGCAGATTCAGGTTAAAAGAATAAATTTATCGACATTTGGGGTCAGGATAGGTTTGGGTCTACTTTCGGGTTAAAAAATGATGGGTTTGCATAATGCAAACCAATTCTTTTAAGCCATGCATAGAAGGATTTGCATATTGCAAATAAATTCTATAATGTTCACAAAATGCTAATAAGCGTATCTTTATAGTTGTCTTTGACATCGTTGAAGGAGAAACGAAAGAAGCATGGAACTGGTTTTTCTACAACCTCCGAACTTATGTTACCCCACAACCAAAAAAATGTGTAACATCAGATCGGGGTACAGGGTTGTTGGCTGCACTTCGTACCGAGTTGACAAGATGATCTAATACTCAACCAGTTTATTGTATTCATCATCTTTCTAGCAATTTCAACAAGGAATTTCGGTATTATGATCTTAAAGATAAAATTATTCAAATGAGTTTTTATTTTTATTTTTTATTTTTAATGTTTTATATATATGTGTGTATATATATATATATTATAATTTATAATTTTATTAATTATTTACTTTTTTTTTTTAGGATATGAGTTGATGCGACCATGTTTTGAACGGATGCTTAGTGTGTTATGGGAAAACAATCTGAGGGTAGGAGCATGGTTGGACCAGATCCCTAGATAAAAATGGGCTCAATCTTACGATGAAGGGAGACAATAAGACCATATGACTACAAACCTTATGAAATGCATTAATTATATTCTAAAAGGATCTAGAGCTCTGTCCATCATTGTCCTTGTCCGAAAACATATTTCTAGTTAATTCATGGTTTGTTGATCAAAGAGATGAAGTCATTAACATGATTAAGGCAGAGCATATATACTACGAAGTGATCAAAGAAAATCAGCGTCAAGCTACATGTCAACTAGTTCATAGTATTTCATGGGAGACTGGGGTATTCATTGTTGAAGTTGCTTCTAAATCTAGTGCTCAACATTCAAGGGTGTACACAGTGAAACTAACAGAAAATTGGTGTGACTGATAAATACCAAACATACCTAAAAATCATACACTTTTATGGCACTTATCTTAAGCATAATTGAGAAAAACCAACTTAAAACAATATTTTTTGTATAAAATATCACAATTTGGTATATTTGTGTTTGTATTGCCTTTTTATGTATTTTGTAGGAAATAAAATGAAGAAAAGATTCATGGTCAAAAAGCAACAAAAGTCAAGAAAATCAAGGTGTTCAACTAGGCAGTTGAGCATGGAACAAGCCCCGCTGAGCTGACCTGGCCACCTGCCTGACCTGGACCAAACTGCTCAACCAGGTAGCTGAACGGACCTGCTTAGCCGCTCAGCCTAGCACCACACTAGGCCTGGCATGGTCAGAAATATGCTTGACACGGTTAGACACGAGCTTGGCACAAGACCAAGCTGCTGAACAAGCAATTCAGCGGTCCAACCAAGCTGCTCAGCGGAGAACCAGACTCCTGGCCAGATCAGCTAGCACCAAGCCACGTGCCAGTCAACACGGTCAGAAGCTGCTGAACAAGCAGCTCAGTGGTGAAGCAAGTGCGCTGGGTGCTACTTACCAGACTTGACTTAACCATCAAGCAAACCATGAAGTCATCCATGACCTCACCTTAAGTAGCCCACCATAGGCTTTTCAGAAGTAACTCGCAATAGCTGGTCTCATAGCCCACAACCAGCTTTGATGAGTCATGCACAAGGAGGTGACTAAGCTACTTGGTCAAGGGATCAAACTCATGCTGAAGGGTTTGGTCAGCTGTTGAGCAGTCCAGCTCAGCAGCTCATCGGTCTGGCATAAGGCCTGTAAATAGGAGGCCAATTCCTTCGAGCAAAACAGATTGCAATACACTATTTCTTCATAAAATCCGCTCAAAAACACTTGAAGGCCATAATTCTCTCATCTTGGAATTCTTTCTGCATTTCTTAGTTTAGAATTTTCATTTTCAAGTAAGTTTTTGTAATTTTTAGTTAGAATTCAAGAGGAGAAAAGGAGAAGGCAAATGAGATACAAAAGTCAATTTTGTACTCTCATTTGGAATTCAAAAGCATCCAATCCTTGGATGGATAGCTCATGCTCCAAAACATTTTCTTTTGAACAATGTTATGTAATTTCTACTTCTTCTTAAATTTACAAAAGTTTGGATTTTAATCATTCAAGTTGGTGCTTTTGTTAATATAATTTGTTTGAGAAGTACTTAATTCTCTTTTTAGATTGATCACCTAAAAAATGATTTCAAGTCAATAAAACTACTTGTTTCAAACACTTAACAAATAAACTTTGGAGTAGTTGTACTACTTAGTTTATTTGCCAAGTTAAGCATGCTTTTCTTAAGATCTTACATTCATCACTCATTCAATATTAGAGTCACCAATGGTTAGGGTGTGACAACCTAATTTCCTTTATGGTCGTAGTATTGTTTAAGTGAAGAATATAAGTGTTTATGATTCTACCATTTTAGGATATACACTAAA
>NC_032013.1:17777235-17781478 GCF_001865875.1 Lupinus angustifolius | reverse complement strand
ATACTACAATTGAATCTTGAAAGAGGTGTAAATTGTGAAATAGTAAAGTGTTATCAATAAATTTATTGTTGAAAACAACTTTTAATATAAAAAATTAATGAAACTAACTTACTAACTTTTATTTATTGTTATTTACTTTCCGCATTTTATTTATTCTTTAATACCAACCTTCCTTAAGGAAGAAGTTTGGTTTGTTAATAAAATGAACCTGAAAGGGAGTAAATAAATAAAAGGTCACTAAAGTTAATATTCTTTTGTTATTTATTTATTTGTTTCTAACAACTAACTATTCATCACTTTTATATATTAGAATACCATTAAACCGATGTTGGAATTTATTCCACAAAACCGAGATGGTATTCAAAGGTACTTAATAATTATGTAATAGGTAATTGCTTTGATACCATTATACTGGCGTTAGAATTTATTCTAACAAAGCCGAGATGGGGCAAAGAAGGAATGACTTATTCACATGATTATTAAGAAAGTAAGTTGTAACTGGAATATTCTTGAAACCATTATACCGGCGTTGGAATTTATTTCAACAAAGCCAAGATGGCGAACAAAGAATAAAACCGAGTTCTCTTACTTAAAAAAGGAACGTTTCGAAATTGAGAGTATTAATCTTTCAACAAATTGACACTACTGTCAGGATGATTTGTTGAGAGGAGAAAACTCCCAATCCAAAAAATAAACACTGAGATACCCTTTCAATAGTGACTACGGAGAGTTTCAGACATTGATGAAAGTGCAAAGTGTCAAGGATCGCACTAGCAATTATTTGCCTATGTTTTTTTATGAAAACAAGGTTTTATTAAAGCTTGAAGATGGCTCAACAATCAACATGCCTAGAGCTCATTGGTCATCTAGACTAGGTTATATAAATAGTCATTATTCTAAGTAGTCTGGGATGTATGCCTTAGTAAGTGAGTATAGGTGAGGTAAACCTAGATGCAATTCTCTCAAGCCATTATAATTGTCATATCATATTCATGAGACATATCATCTAGTTAATTGTATGTTCATACATTAATCATACATGTTATATGTGCATATTAGGCATAATATAATTGTTAAAACATGTATAGAAGTTAAGCATAACATATGAGTAGTTTGCCTTTTGAATCACGTATTTTAATATGTTGGTTAATCGATTAACGTGGCGGGTTAATCGATTAACGTGGCGGCTTAATCGATTAACTCAATTGTTTTTCTTTTATATCAGTTTTTTGGTTACAACTGGTTTATGTTTTAATCATGTTACACTGGTTAATCGATTAACGTGGTAAGTTAACTGATTAACAGGTCTGTTTTATGTTATAACTGTTTTCTGTTTTAACTGCTTAACTGATTGCAACAGTTTGAAGTGTCAAAACTGTTTTGTATAAGTTTAGGCAATTTCCAGAGAAGTGTAGCATTGTATACTATTGTATAGGATTAATTAGAGAGCATATTTTCGTGTTTTACATTCTGTTTTGCAGAGAGAAATGCATGTGTGAGGAAGAGAGATTAACATGCCATATTGAAGATTGATTCTTTGTTATTTGCATATTGTTGTTCATATGTTTGATCTCATCTTTATCTTGCTCACATTTTCATGCATTCTTGATAGAGATTCTTAGAGAGATATTGTGTTTACTGTTTTTGATTAACTCACATATGCATGATGGCTTGAGTGAATTGTTAGTGGGTTAGTCTTAAGGTTTTTCATTGTTATATTTTGAGCATTATTGTGCTTATTAAACCTTGCTTTTGTAATCTGTTTTTGTGTGTATTAGATTGGTCTCTTGGTGTCTTACCACCACAGAGATAGAGTGATTCTTCACCAAGACTAGGAGGTCTTGAATTGAGAACGAGAATCTTGGTTGGGGCTGGTTCACGAGAAAGGTTTTCTCAGGCGATAGGTAAAGTCAAACCAAGGATTAGATGTTCTAGGATTTCAAGAAAGAAGCGTCCTGAGTTTTGTAAATTGAATTGGTGTATGTGATTATACTTGTATTCAATATAGTGAAGAAGAAAATCTCCCAAGATCAGAAGAGAAGGCTTGGATGTAGTTTGTAGTGGACCGCAAACAAACCAGGATAAAAATCCATCTGTGCACGCTGTTCTATCTTAATCTTCTTTACATTTGTTACTGTTTTAATGCGAGTTAGAAGCTGATATTTTGCATGCTTATACCGTGCCATATACTTGTTAATATTGCCTAAAAATATCTGTTGTATCTCTTCTTATCCATTAATAAATAATTGTGCAATTAGCTGCTCTGGTCATTCTGATTTTGTTGTGTGTTAATCAATTAAGCCCACTGGTTAATCGATTAACTAGGCTGTTTCCAGAACTGGGTTTTGGTGAGAGAAGCAGTTATTGATAACCGCTACACCTATTCAACCCCTCCTTCTAGGTGTGCATAGGTCACTGATACCTAACAAGTGGTATCAGAGCTAGTACGACGTGCTAGCTCAACCGTATCTGTGTGATCCTAAGGGAATTGAAATGGGTTCCACCAACCCCTTTGGCGGTGATGGTGCATCCATTAACCGCCCTCCAAAATGAAGATTTTTATAGAGGCCATTGATTTGGACATTTGGGAATCTGTGCTCAGTGGACCATTCGTCCCACTTCACTTAGTGGATGGCGAACCGAAAGAAAAGCCTAAAAGCTTATGGACCGATGAGGAGTGCAAGAAGGTTCAGTATAACCTTCGTGCCAAAAATATAATTATCTCGGCCCTATCATACGACGAATTCTTTTGGGTATCTCAATGTCAAAGTGCCAAGGAAATGTGGGACACTTTAAAAGTGACTCACGAGGGCACTAGCAAGGTCAAGCGCACCAGGCTAAATGCATTGACACATGAATACGAATTATTTCATATGTTACCGAGTGAGTTGATTGGCGATATGCAAAAGCGACTCGCCCATATTATTAATCATATTATTGCTCTAGATAAAATGTTTACTAGAGGAGAACTCACTAATAAAATTTTATGTTGTCTTGACAGGAGATTGCAACCTAAAGTGACGGCTATCATGGAGTCCAAGGATCTAGATTCCATGCCTTCGGCAATGCTGTTCGGAAAGCTTCAAGAGCATGAGATGGAGCTTGGACGTCTAACCATGCATGAAGAGTTTGACCGGAAAAGGAAAGGAGTATCTCTTAAAGAAACAACATCACAACCCACTGAAGAGATAGACAATGACGACTCTGACTCAGACATTGATGAAGAAACGCTAAACCTTCTCGTCCGAAAGTTTGGGAAATTTATAAAGAATAAAGGAGGTTTCAAGCGATTTCAAAAGAAAAAGGTGTGATAATTAACTAGGAAAGCAAGAACAAAAAGCGCTTCACTTCCCACGAATGTGGTAAGCCGGGTCACATGAAATTCCAGTGTCCCACTTACTTGAAGAAAGTTGATTCAGAAAAGAGCACTCAAGAAAGTTGATTCAGAAAAGAGCACTCCTCGGGACTTCAAATCTAAGAAGGCTTACATTGTTTGGGATGTACCGGAGGAAGAAACGACATCAAGCACCTCAGATGAAGAGGAGACCGTAAAGCAGTGCCTAATGACCATAACAGATGAGGCTTGCGGATCAGGTAGTACAAAGGATGCTACTAATGAGGGATATTCTGACACATCATCCTCTTTTGATGATTCTCCCTCATATGATGTTTTATATGATACTTGTGTCGAGATGTATGAAGAACTAAAGAAATTATCAAAAATTAGTGCCGATAGAAAAAGGATAATTTTGCTAAATGATCAGAACATAATACAACTACAAAAAGAATTAGATAAGCTGAAATTGGAAAATGAAACTTTAGATCTAATTTTTTCTTGTAACTCATGCGACTACTCTAAAAATAATTTATGTCAAACAACTATCTGTGAGTCTTGCGAGGACTTGAGAAATGAGAATTTTAAACTAAATGAAAAACTCACAAAACTTACAAATAGTCAACAATAATTAGATACCTTGCTAAGTAAAATGAGAAACATTGGTAACCACACTGGATTAGGATATATTCCCTCATCCCATAAAAATAGACCATATAGGAAACCCATAACTCGTCCAAATAAAAAGTCTAATAGTAAAATCAGAGTTCCTATATGTTTCTATTGTGGCACACATGGCCACACCTCTTACTCCTGTTACATCAGGAAATATGGGATACCTAGTGGTGTTTACGCTTGGGTGAGAAAGGGAGATAACTCCCTGGTTACTAACAGAAAAGGACCCAATAT
>NC_032013.1:17774561-17777135 GCF_001865875.1 Lupinus angustifolius | reverse complement strand
TGTTCGAGACATATGACAGGAGACAAGTCAAATTTCCTAGACTTGTCATTGAAAGAAAAAGGTTTCGTCACATATGGAGACAACAACAAAGGAAGAATCCTAGGCACCGGAAAAATTGGCAACTCAACCCATGCTATAATCGAGAACATTCTATATGTAGAAGGTTTTGAACATAATCTGTTGAGCATCAACCAACTATGCGACAAAGGTAATCGTGTGTCATTTGATTCTGATTGTTGCATACTCTGTGACGTTTTATCTAATAAAATAAAGTTTGTCAAATATCGTGTAAATAATATTTATATGGTTGATCTAGAGGATGTGACTTCCTTATTTTCAAAATGTTTTATTTCAAAAGAAGATGACATCTGGCTTTGGTATAGACGAGTCGCTCACATTCATGTGAAGCATCTAGAAAAATTATCTAAAAATAAATTGGTTATCGGTCTACTAAAACTCAATTTTAAAACTAAGGATTCTTGTGACATGTGTCAAAAATGTAAAAAAGTAAAGAATTCTTGTAATAAAAAGAATGCGATGTCCACTAGACCTTTGGAGCTTCTCCATATGGACTTTTTTGGACCGTCGCATATCATGAGTTTCGGTGGAAGTTATTATGCTTTGGTAATTGTTGATGATTTTTCTATATTAACATGGACTTTGATTTTAGCATCAAAGAGCGATGCATATAAATCTTTTAAGTGTCTAGCCAAACAAATTCAAAACCAGTCTAACCTTAAAATTATTTACATACGACCCGACCATGGTGGAGAATTTTTAAAATCATCAATTTAATAAGTTTTGTAATAAACATGGCATCATGCATCAGTTCTCAGCTCCCCGTACCCCTCAACAAAATGGAGTTCTTGAGAGGAAAAACATAGTACACATTGCCTGTTAATAAGGAATCAAATACTACTTAGACCTACTTTTTCGAAAACACCTTATGAGATTTTTTAAGGTCGAAAACTGAATTTTGCTCATCTTCATGCATTCGGGTGCAAATGTTTTATTTTAAACAATGGGAAAAGATCTTTAGGAAAATTTGACTCGAAGGCTTATGATGGCATATTCTTAGGGTATTCTTTGCATAGTAAGGTTTTTCGTGTGTTTAATAAATATACCATGCAAGTAGAAAAATCTATTCATGTTCACTTTGACGAATCTTCTACAAAAGAGAAGAGAAATGGCTTTTCTGATGATATTTCATGTGCACTAGAAGAAGTTTATTCAAAGGACATGAACCAAATCCAATAAGAAGATCTTGAGCAAACAATACAAGATGAACATCAGGACATGCTTATTGCGTGGAAAACCAAAAAGGACCATCCACTCGATAAGTTGTTAGGTGACATATCTACGGGGTGGTAACCCGTAGTTCTTTACGTAATTTCTGTAATTGTGTTGCATTTGTGTCTCAAATAGAGCCAAAGACCATCGATGAAGCCATTGAGGATGTACACTAGGGCATATCTATGCAAGAAGAGCTAAACCATTTTGAGCGTAATAATGTGTGGAACTTGGTCCCCAAACCAAAAGAACATCTTATAATTGGCACCAAATGGGTCTTTCGTAAAAAGCTAGATGAATATGGCTTGATAATAAGAAATAAGGCTTGCTTAGTGCACAAAGGCTACAAGCAGGAGGAGGGCATCGATTATGATGAGACTTATGCTCCTGTAGCCAGACTTGAGGCCATTAGGATGCTCTTGTCTTTCACATTGATCATGAACTTTAAGCTCTTGCAAATGGATGTTAAGAGCACATTTTTAAATGGCTATATTCAAGAGGAGGTGTATGTAGACCAACCACCAGGTTTGAAAACTTCAAATACCCGAACCATGTGTATAAACTCAAGAAGGCCCTTTATGGCCTAAAACAGGCTCCTAGAGCCTGGTATGATAGATTGAGTTCGTTCCTATTAGAAAAAAGGGTTCGAAAGAGGTTTGGTCGACACCATTCTCTTTATCCGTAGATTAGATAATCATGCTTTACTTGTTCAAATATATGTTGATGATATTATCTTCGGATCTACTAATGACATCCTTTATAAGGAATTTTCTGAGTTGATGCAGGGCGAGTTTGAGATGTCGATGATGGGTGAGCTGGTTTTCTTCCCTAGGCTTCAAATTAAACAAATGGAAAGTGGCACCTTCATTCATCAATCGAAATACTGCAAAGAATTACTAAAGAAGTTCGATATGGAGCAATGTAAAAATGCATCCACACCTATGGCGTCCGCATGTTATCTTGATAAAGATGAAAAGGGAAAAGCTATTGAGGTAACCAAATATCGTGGGATTATCGACTCTTTATTGAGTCTTTTACATGTTATATTCCAAGCATTATTGTGCTTAGTATACCTTGCTATTTAATATGTTTTTTGTGTATTCTAGATTTGTCTCTTGGTGTGAGATCACCATAGAGATTGAGGTTCTTCACCAAGGGTAGGAGGTCTTGATTTGAGGACAAGAATCTTGGCTGGGGCTTTTTCATGAGAAAGGTTTTCTCAGGCGAAGGGTAGAGTCAAACCAAGGATTTAGAGATCCTAGATTTCAAGAAGGGAGCGTCCTA
>NC_032013.1:17773519-17774461 GCF_001865875.1 Lupinus angustifolius | reverse complement strand
GGTTACGCCTACTGGAAAGTCCGAATGAAAATATTCATTGAGGCTATTGATTCGGATATTTGGGAATCCGTAATCAATGATCCCTTCATCCCACTTCACTTAGTGGATGGCAAACCGAAAGAAAAGCCAAAAAGCTTATGAACCGATGAGGAGCGCAAGAAGGTCCAGTTCAACCTTCGCGCCAAAAACATCATTACCTCGGCCTTATCCTACGATGAATTCTTTCGGGTGTCTCAATGTCAGAGTGCCAAGGAAATGTGGGACACTTTACAAGTGACTCACGAAGGCACTAGCGAGGTCAAGCGCGCCCGGCTAAACGCGCTAACTCATGAATACAAATTATTTTGTATGCTACTGAGAAGTGACTCACTCACATTATTAACCATCTTATTGCTCTAGATAAGATGTTCACCAAAGGAGAACACACTAATAAAGTCTTACGCTGTCTTGACAGGAGAAGGCAACCTAAAGAGCCGCCAATCATGGATTCCAAGGATCTAGACTCAATGCCTTTGGCAACACTCGTCATGAGATGGAGCTTGGGCGTCTGACCATGCATGAGGAGTCCGATCACAAAAATAAGGGAATATCTCTCAAATTTCAACATCACAACCCAACGAAGAGATAGATAATGACGACTCCGATTCAGACATTGACGAGGAAACGCTAAATCTCCTTGTGCGAAAATTTGAAAATTTCTTGAAGAAGAAAGGAGGACTTAGACGATTCCAAAGGAAAGAAGCGCATGAATCAACAAAGAAAGGCAAGACAAAGGAGCGCTTCACTTGCCATGAATGTGGTAAGCCGGGACACATGAAGTATCAGTGCCCCACTTACTTAAAAAGAGTTAATTTAGAGAAGAGCACTCCCTGGGACTTCAAGTCAAAGAAAGCATACATCGTCTAGGATGTACCGGAGGAAGAAACAAAATCCAGTACCTCG
>NC_032013.1:17772211-17773419 GCF_001865875.1 Lupinus angustifolius | reverse complement strand
TGTGCTTAATGGCGATAACATATGAGGCTTGCGGATCAGGTAGCAAGGATACTTCAGATGAGGTATACTCTGACACATCATCCTCTTCTTCTGATTCTTCCTCATATGAAATATTATATAGTGCTTATGTTGAGATGCATGAAGAACTTAAAAAATTAGCAAAATTAAGTAACGAGAGAAAAAGAATAATTTTGCTAAACCAACAAAAAATAATTCAACTGTAGAAAGAATTAGATGAATTAAAATGGAAAGTGAAACCTTAGATCTAATTTTTTCCTATGCTTCATGCGATTGCTCGAAAAATAACTTATGTCAAAATACTACTTGTGAGTCTTGCGAGTACTTGAAAAATAAAAATTTGAACTAAATAAAAAACTCGCAAAACTCACAAATAGTAAAAACCAATTAGACACTCTCCTTAGCAAAACTAGGAATGTTGGTGACCATACTGGATTAGGGTATGTTCCCCCATCCCATAAAAATAGACCATATAGGAGACCTCTAACACGCCAATATAAAAATTCAAATAAGAAAAATAGAGTCCCTACATGCCATTACTGTGGCACATATGACCATACATCTCATTCCTGTTACATCAGGAGATATGGGATACCCAGTGGTGTTTACGCTTGGGTAAGAAAGGGAGATAGCTCCCTAGTCACTAGCAAAAAGGATCCAACATAATTTCGGTACCTGAGTCTAGCAGGTGATCTATATTGCACGTATGTCTTCGAACATACGGACAAAATTGGTATCTTGATAGCTGTTGTTCGAGACATATAACTGGGGACAAGTCGAAATTCCTAGACTTGTCGTTGAAAGAAAAGGGATTCGTCACCTATGGAGACAACACCAAAGGAAGAATCATGGGCACCGGGAAGATTGGCAACTCAACCCACAAAATAATCAAGAACATTATATACGTAGAAGGTTTGGAACACAATTTGTTGAGCATAAGCCAATTATGCGACAAAGGTAAATATTGTATCTTTTGATTTTGACTGTTCTATCATTCGTGATGTATTATCTAATAACGTTAATTTGGCGGGTATCGAGTAAATAATATTTATATGGTTAATCTGGAGGATGTCACCTCTCTTTTCTCAACATCTCTAGTTTCAAAAGAAGATGACATTTGGCTTTGGCATAGACGCATCGCTCACATACATGTGAAGCATTTAGAAAAATTATCGAAAAATAATTTAGTA
>NC_032013.1:17768691-17772111 GCF_001865875.1 Lupinus angustifolius | reverse complement strand
TTGAATAATGGAAAAAGAATTTTAGGAAAGTTTGACTCGAAAGCTGATGAGGGCATATTCTTAGGGTATTCATTACACAGAAAGGCATTCCGTGTGTTTAATAAATATATCATGCAAGTATAAGAGTTTATTCATGTCCATTTTGACGAATCTTCTCCAAAAGAGAAGAGGAAGGTCTTTTCTGATGATATTTCCGGTACACTTGAAGAAGTGTCATACCAGGACATGGATGGAATCCAACAAGAAGAAATGCCTATCGCGTGGAAAACTAAAAAGGATCATCCACTCGATAAGGTGCTTGGTGATATATCTACGGGGGTGGTAACCCGTAGCTCTTTACGAAACGTTTGTACTTTTGTTGCATTTGTATCTCAATTAGAGCCAAAGACCATCGATGAAGCCATTGAAGATGTACACTGGGGTATAGCTATGCAAGAGGAGCTAAACCAGTTCGAGCGAAACAATGTGTGGGACTTTGTCCCCAAACCCAAAGATCATCCCATTATTGGCACCAGATGGGTCTTCCATAATCAAATAGATGAATCTGCCTTAATAATTAGAAATAAGGCTCGCCTAGTGGCCAAAGGCTACGATTATGATGAGACCTACGCTCCTGTAGCCAGACTTGAGGCATATTAGAATGCTCTTGTCATTTGCATTAATCATGAACTTTAAACTTTTTCAAATGGATGTTAAAAGTGCCTTTTTAAATGGATATATTCAATAGGAGGTGTAGTTAGACCAACCACCAGGGTTTGAAAACTTCAAATACCCGAACCATGTATATAAACTCAAGAAGGCCCTCTATGGCCTAAAATAGGCTCCCAGAGCTTGGTACGATAGATTGAGTTTGTTCCTACTAGAAAAAGGGTTCAAAAGAGGTTTGTTCGACACCACTCTCTTCATCCGTAGATCAGATCATCATGTTTTACTCGTAGAAATATATGTTGATGATATCATCTTCGGATCTACTAATGACATCCTTTGTAAGGAGTTTTCTAAGTTGATGCAGGGGGGTTTAAATGTCGATGATGGGCGAGCTGACCTTCTTTCTTGGACTTCAAATCAAACAAATGGAAAGTGGCATCTTCATTCATCAGTCGAAGTATTGCAAAAAATTACTGAAGAAATTCGATATGGAGCAGTGTAAGGACATATCTACATCTATGGCATCTGCATGTTATGTGGACAAAGATGAAAAGGGAAAAACGATTGAGGTTACAAAATATCGAGCGATAATCAGCTCCTTATTGTATTTAACTACTAGCCGCCCTGATATTATGTTTAGCGTTTGTATGTGTGTTAGGTTTCAAGCTTTGCCAAAAGAATCGGATTATATTGCTATAAAATGTCTCATAAGATATCTAAAAGGAACTATTAATATGGGATTATGGTATCCTAGGGTGCCTCCCTAGCCTTGGTAGGTTACTCCGATTCCGACTTCGCTGGGTGTAAGTTGGATCGTAAAAGCACTAGTGGGACTTGACTCCTATTAGGCAGCTCCCTAGTTGCATGGCACACCAAAAAGCAAGTGTGCGTTGCTTTGACATCGCTGAAGCGGAATACATTGTCGTTGGCGTGTGTTGCGCTCAAATCCTTTGGATGAAGCAACAACTTAAGGACTTTGGGATCATATTAGAATAGATCCCTATTAAGTGTGATAACACGAGTGCCATTAACCTCCCCAAGAATCCCATCTTGCATTCTAGAACTAAGCATATTGAAATAAGGCATCATTTCTTGCATGATCATGTTCAAAAAGGTGATTGTATATTGGAATTTGTTAATACATCTAAAGAATTAGTAGATATTTTCACCAAGCCCCTCTCACGAGATACTTTCTATGTTCTTCAAAGGGAACTAGGAATCCTTGATGAAAAATATCTTCATTAATAATTTTGTGATTGCCTTGCATGATCCATTTGAATGCTTTATAAATAATGATTGAATGCTTATGATTTCTTGTATAATCCATGATCCTGTGCTTAAAAGCTTTAAATATATGTGATAGCTTAAAATCAATTAGCCAATTAAGTTTGAAATCCATGCCTGCTTTTAAAACATCCAGAAAGATGTAACTAATGCATTTAATCGATTAAGTAAATCAGTTATTCGATTACCAGGGCCAAAAATTTTAAAACTGGCATTTTTAACTTGGGTTAATCGATTAAGAGATGTTGTTAATCGATTAACGGCATCAGTATATCAGAAACAAAAGCATTTCTAGACATTTTTCAAAACCCCATTCATCCCCTTTTCTCTCCAATCTCAGAGGAACAAGTCCAACATCATCCTAAGCTTCATCCTAGCCCTAAACAGTATCACCCCACTACATTTCCACTCCATAAACCGTCTTCCTCATCTCATACTTCCAAGAAATTCGTTTTTCCCCAAATTGAAAACCTTACCCTAGGTTTCCCTCAACCTTCCTCTAAACCTTCATCACGATTCAGTGTTTGATTGCTATGGAAAAAGGATGTGGAAAGAGAATCAAGTCAACCGCGCAACGTCTACCGCGTGCTCCAAAAATCGTGCCACCTCCACAACCAAGGCAGAACCGTGGGGACCCATACTACTCATTGATTCTACAAGAAACTCGGTTGTAGAAATTTCAGGGAAGAAAACCTACGTATATTTGGTTTGCGAATGTGACTTGGCTAGCGGAACAGAACTTCAATTTTCCGCATGGCTCGCAAGCTCAAGGGTTTGTCCCCTTCTTGGAATTGAAAGGTAATATTTACCCTGCTCTAGTTAGGGAGTATTACGCGAACTTTAGATATAAAGATGGAAAATATTGGTCGATGATAGCTGAAAGTTGTTCGGAATTAATGAAGAAATTAACCAAGAGTATCTTCATATCCCGAGTTATTGACTATCTACATATTGATGTTTCGAATACTATAATGATGGACTGCCCAGACAAGGATCACTTGATTGGTGAGAGTTTAATTCATAAGATGGGCATCTACAAGTATGGCATCACTTGGCAATATCAAGAGGACTTCAACAATACGAACCTTGATCCTTCTAGTGAAGATGATCAAGACATTAACCAAGAGCCATTTGCTGTAACTCAGGGGGAGCATTTAGGACATGCATCACAGGAACCTCCTTTTGGACAAGCTTATATGGATGCTATGGAACAACGTCTCAATAATAGGATGGACCTTCAGTTTTAGTCTCTTAAGGATTCATATCATACGGATTTGGAGCATTTTGAGGAGCGTCATAATGCATACATCGATAATCATTACCAATCCTTGCGGAACTATATTCAGACCACTACTGATTTTTAGATTAGAAGAATGTGTGTTGAGTTCAACAAGCTGAATGTCTTCATCAAGGGTGGTTGTAGCTCGTCGATTCCTGACAACCAGAATCCTCCATCTCATCCCTAGATAGGAAACCTTAGAGCCTTAG
>NC_032013.1:17767624-17768591 GCF_001865875.1 Lupinus angustifolius | reverse complement strand
GTTGAGTTCAACAAGCTGAGTGTCTTCATCAAGGGTGGTTGTAGCTCGTCGATTCCTGACAACCAGAATCCTCCATCTCATCCCTAGATAGGAAACCTTAGAGCCTTAGTTTAGTCTTCTAGCTAATGGACCTTGTTGACCCTTGTTTCTTCTTGAGATCTTATCTTTTGTATTGCATTGCTGTTTTTATTTGGATTGTAATAACTCTATATCTACTGATGAACTACTGTTCTACAACTTACCATTCTATGTCAAAATGATTTCGAATTAATGCGTTCATACTTGATTTTGTAATTATGTTGCATATAGCACTTTACTTTGTTTGAAATGCATCTTGATCATGATTGGTATATGTGATTATAATGAATGATTGTGCCTATTGCAAACTGCTCAAATATATCAAATGCTTAATCATTCCGCACTTGATTTGCTTCTGCATAACCCTTCATGCCTTTCAAACTGTTATGTGGCTATCTGCTATCAATTTAATCGATTAATGCCTTCACTTAATCGATTAAATGATGTAAAACTTGAATTTGTTCAAGCTTCTTACAGTTGGTTAATTAGATACCTACCTAAATTTAATTGATTAATTACAGTCTGCCATAACCATAATAACTCTCCTAACTTTTGACTAGAATTGAATACGTTTATCTTTTTTATAATGTCAAAAGGGGAAGAAAGGTTGTTTGTTGTGTTACATACATTTTTTAGGTTGTATAAAGATTTTTGTAGGTTGTTTTTATCAAGCTTCCATACATACTTTTGCTTACCTACAAGGAAGCAATGCGCTTTAACTTTGTTCTTCGAAAAACAGCCTTTAACAACCATTCTGCAAATTCATCATCAAGCTTATCCATCAACAATTGAATAATTTTGATGAAGTGTTTGTCATCATCAAAAAGGGGGAGATTGAAAGTGAAAAATGTCAAGGATAGAACTAGAAGGTCTTTGCCTATGTTTTGAT
>NC_032013.1:17752893-17767524 GCF_001865875.1 Lupinus angustifolius | reverse complement strand
GAGTTTATAATCTAAGTAGTCTGGGATGCGTGTCATAGTGAGTGAGTATAGGTTAGGTGAACATACGTGTTAGTCTCTTAAGCCATCTTAATTGTCATATCATATGCATGAGACATATCACCTAGTTAATTGTATGTTCATGCATCTATCATACATGTTATATGTGCATATTAGGCATAATATAATTAGTAGAACATGTATATACATTGTGCATAACATATGTGAAGTTTACCTTTTGAATTATATGCATGAATGTTCTAGTTTATCAATTAATGTGGTAACTTAATCGATTAACGCAACTGCTTTTCTATTAAATGTGTGTTTTCTATTTGAACTATATTCCGTGTCATTATGTTGCTTCGTTAATTGATTGACGAAGAGTCTTAATCGATTAACTAGTATGTTATTTGTTATAACTGAAATCTGGTTTAACTGTTTAAGTGTTTAAACTGTTTTGCAACGAATGTAACCGCCTATTCTCTTTGCTATAAATAAGAGGAAACGTTTAGAGAACCATAGCATTGCATTCTATTTTATAGGGTTGTTTAGAGAGCATTTTGCATACTTGTTTTATTGTTTTTGCAAGAGAGATTGCATGCGTGAGAAGAGAGAAATTATGTTGTTTTGATTGTTATCATATGCTTACTGTTTTTGCATAATTCTTTACCCATTCTTATCTTGCTCACATGCTCATGCATTGGATATTTTTAGAGATAAATTATATGTATACTGCATTTGATTAACTCATTTGAATCTTGATGGCTTAAGTGGTTAGTAAAAGGGTTAATCTTTGAGTCTTTTTCATGTTATATTCCAAGCATTATTGTGCTTAGCATACCTTGTTGTTTAACGTGTTTTTTGTGTATTATGGATTTGTCTCTTTGTGTGAGATCACCACAGAGATTGATGTTCTTCACCAAGGCTAGGAGATCTTGATTTTAGGACAAGAATCTTGGATGGGGTTGTTTCGCGAGAAAGGTTTTCTCAGGCGAAGGGTAGAGTCAAACCAAGGATTTAGAGGTCCTAGATTTCAAGAAAGGAGCGTCATATGTGCTTGTAATTGAATTGGTGTTTGGATCCATATTTCAATATTGTGAAGAAAGAAAATCTCCCTGAACCAGAAGAGAAGGCCTGGATGTAGTTTGTAGTGGACCGCAAACGAACCAAGATAAAAATCTTTTGTGCACTATTCTTTCTCTCTTTATCTTCTTTAAGTTTCTTACTGTTATAAATTGAATCTGCTATTGAAATTCTGGATATTTGTTTACTGACATATGTTTAATAATTGTGCGTAAAAATATATGTATTATATATTTTCAATTCTGTTTTAATTACTGTGCAAATTTCCTGTCTAATCATTCTGTTATGTGCAATAGTTAATCGATTAAACCTTGTTGTTAATCGATTAACTGAGCTGTTTCTAGCAATTGGATTTTGGTTCAAGAAGCGGTGATACCTAGGTGTTCCTAGGCCACTGATACCTAACAAGTATCATTGATTCACAAAACAGGAGGTTGTGTGCAGAGTTTAACAAGTTGAGTACCCTCATCAAGGGTGGTGGTAGCTTGATGATTCCTGACAACAAAAACCCTCCATCTCATCCCTAGTTAGGAGGCCTTAGATCTTTAGGTTATCCTTCCTAGTTTGTGGACTTTGTTGTTCCTTGTTACCCTCTTGAGAACTTATCTTTTATTTCATGCTTTTGCATTTATATGGATTGTAATAACTCTTATCTTCTGCTGATTTGCACTTTACTGCTTTGCAATTGATAAGATTTCAAATTTCTTTCTCATGTTTGAATGGTAATTATGACGCAAATAGTATACACTTGTGTTTAATGGATCTTGATCATGTTTGGTGTATGTATCCATATTGAGTGATTAAGCCTGCTATTTACTATTCAATTCTATCAATGCATAATCATTCCATGCTTAAATTGAATTAACATAGCCTTTCATTCCATTAAATCAATTTTGTTGTTGTTTGCTATCCATTTAATCAATTAAGACATGTTGTTAATCGATTAAATGATGTATACATGTTCATTTGTTCAAGTTTCTTACAGTTGGTTGATTGATTAATCACCCAAAATTAATTGACTAATTACAGTCTATCATAACTCTTCAGACTTTTGACTAGAATTGAATACTTGTATCTTTTTTATAATGTCAAAAGGGGGGAGAAAGGTTGCTTGTTGTGTTAAATGTATTTGCAGGTTGTATAATAGCTTCCTCAATATCATTGCTTACCTAAGGGGGAGCAAAGGCGATTCAACTTTGAATAACAACCATTATGCAAACTCATCGTCAAGCTAATTCATCAAATGCTTTGCCTATTTTGATGTGGTATTTGTCATCATCAAAAAGGGGGAGATTGAAAGTGCAAAGTATCAAGGATCACACTAGCAATGTTTTTCGTATGTTTTTGATGAAGACAAGGTTTTATTAAAGCTTGAAGATGGCTCAACAATCAACATGCCTATAGCTCATTGGTCATATCTAGACTAGGTTATATAAATAGAGTCTTTATTCTAAGTAGTATGGGATGTATGCCTTAGTAAGTGAGTATAGGTGAGGTAAACCTAGATGCAAGTCTCTCAAGCCATTATAATTGTTATATCACATTCATGAGACATATCATCTAGTTAATTGTATGTTCATACATTAATCATACATGTTATATGTGCATATTAGGCATAATATAATTGCTAAAACATGTATAGAAGTTAAGCATAACATATGAGTAGTTTGCCTTTTGAATCACGTATTTTAATATGCTGGTTAGTCGATTAACGTGGTGGCTTAATCGATTAACTCAACTGTTTTTCTGTTATATCGGTTTTTCTGTTACAACTGGTTTCTGTTTTAATCATGTTACACTGGTTAATCGATTAACATGATAAGTTAATCGGTTAATAGGTCAGTTTTATGTTATAATTTTTTTCTGTTTTCTCAGGCGATAGGTAGAGTCAAACCAAGGATTAGAAGTTCTAGGATTTCAAGAAAGAAGCGTGCTGAGTTTTGTAAATTGAATTGGTGTATATGATTATACTTGTATTCAATATAGTGAAGAATAAAATCACCCAAGATCAGAAGGGGAGGCCTGGATATAGTTTGTAGTGGACCGCAAACGAACCAGGTTAAAAATCCATTTGCGCACGATTTTCTCTCTTAATCTTCTTTACATTTCTTACTATTTTAATGTGAGTTAGAAGCTGATATTTTGCATGCTTATACCCTACCATATACTTGTTAATATTGCCTAAAAATATCTGTTGTATCTGTGCTTATCTGTTAATAAATAATTGTGCAAGTACCTGCTATGATCATTCTGATTATGTTGTGTGTTAATCGATTAAGCCCACTAGTTAATCGATTAACTGGGTTGTTTCTAGAACTGGGTTTTGGTGCAAGAAGCGGTGATTGATAACCGCCCCGCCTTCTAGGTGTGCCTAGGCCAATGATACCTAGCAATTGAGATTGTCATGCTCTCATGTAATTGCTACATGTTCAACAATGAATTTAGATTGTGGGCAATTTATTTCACCAATTTACCTGTTAGATAACATTTTGAAGATATACGAATATCACTTTCAACCAATCGGTAATGAAGAATATTGGTCTCCTTATTCATGTCCATCATTCATATCTAATCTTGTTATGCGTAGGAAACAAACTAGAAGACCAAAAACTACATGGATACATAATGAGAATGATGAAGTTCAATCTCAACAAATTAAAATATATGGATGATGTATGACAGAAAGTCATAATTGTAAGAAGTGTTCATTCCTAATGAGAGAAGTGGGTGAAAGTTCTAAGCAATCATATAATGATGAATAATAAATGTAATATTTATTACCTTAATATTATAAGTCATTGTTTAATTAAATAACTTTTACATTTTGTCATTATGATTTCTAAATCATTGTGTCTCATTTCTAAAATATAACCTATATCTTACCTTTTTAACTAAAATATTAACATATATCTTACTCTACTAACTAAAATATTTACTTATATATTACCTTACTAACTAATATATTAACCTATATCTTAATTTTTAATTAAAATATTAACCTATATTTTACTTTACTAACTAAAATATTAACCTATACCTTAATTTTTTAAATAAAATATTAACATATATCTTACTTTTTTTTAACTAAAATATTAACCTATATCTTAGTTTTTTGACTTAAACATTAACCTATATCTTACTTTACTAACTAAAATATTAACCTATATCTTCACATTTTAACTAAAATATTAACCTATATCTTCTTTTTTAACTAAAATATTAACCTATATCTTAATTTTTAACTAAAATATTAACATATATCTTACTTTTTTTAACTAAAATATTAACATATATCTTCATTTTTTAACTAAAATATTAACCTATACCTTGTTATACTAACTAAAAAAATTAACTTATATAATTTTTTAACTAAAATATTAACTTATGTCTTACTTTACTAACTAAAATATTAACCAACTTCTAATCTTCTATATTTTGTCCATCTCTATTTCCATTCTAAAAAATGGAACAATTTGGTCTAGGCCATTTCAACACTTATGGATGGATTGAGACTTCAAGACAAACATGTATCTAGTTATATATGTAGTGGTGAAGAAATTACATTCCGTGCTAGATACAACTTCTGGCAATCCCTACCTTTCGAATGGGTGTTACAAGTTATTAACAATACTGATTTCACCAACATATTGGATATCAGAGGAGTTGAAATCAACAACCATATCTTAACAGTAATGGTTGAGAGATAGAGGCAAAAAACATACACTATTCATTTCCCTAATGAAGAGTGCATGATCACGCCAGAAGGTCTTGCATGTGAGCTTGAAATTCCTATTGATGGGAAAGCTGTTACTAGATACGCCAATTTGAGTTGGGAAGATCATTGCCTCCAATTTTTGGGTGTTACCCCAACAATTAGAGAAATGATGGGGCAAAGGGTACAACTTACTTGGCTTGAGAGCATCTAATATGAACTTCCAGAAGATGTTAACGAGGAAATGACTGGACAACAGGCTAGAGTATTCATTTTGAGAATGATAGGTGGATTTCTCATTGCAGATACATCAGGGTCCCGAGTTCATCTAATGATCACCCTCGGTTCGATGATCTATTAGAGAATTTCCAATACAGTTGGGATCATCTATATTGGGTTGTGTATATCAAGGATTATATCGTGTAGCAACAATTAAGAAAAAAAAGGAGATCGGGGGATGCTTGTTACTACTTCAGTCATGTAGATATGACCATATTCAGATTCTTGCACTAAGATTGTACAACAACACAGTATAGTTTTATCCATTGGTAAAAAGATATGTTTTTTATATACTAGTTTAATTTAATTTAAATTTTATAGTACTTTAATTTAATTTATATACTATAAATTTAATTTATATACTAACTTATTTTTAGTTATGTCAAAAAGGTGGTCATGACATTTGATGACCACCAAAATTCATGGGCATGCAAACCAACGTCATTCGTACAATGTTAGATTGTTTGAGCGTTGATTTAGTAAGTCTAAATAGTAATTTATTTTTTCTCCATTTCCTAAATATTATATTAGTTGTGTAAGTTTTTCTTCATTTTCTAACCACCAATTATACCTTTTTTCTCAGTTTGTTTCGATCCTATATAGGATAATAATATTAAGGGATAGGTACCTGATATTTGTCAATCACGTGTGCCATTAATTTGTTTCACAACTATAGAATGGCATGATGTCGATCGGGTCATGAGACAATTTGGCTGCAGCAACCAATCCCACAAGATCCACCAAAATTCGACAAACTCCATAAGATGGAATTACGTGGCAAGAATGAATACAATTGGTCACATAAACATGTAATGTGGATTCAAATGTGCGATAGTCAGGTGTTGGGATATAATGTATGTCCAAAAACCAATTTGTCATGTTTATAATAATAAAATTATATGTATTATTATCTTAATAACATATTCATTGTTTGTCAAATAATTAATATGAAAGGTCTTTGATTAAAATTATATACTTATTTTTGTAATAGAGATTATAATAATGAGAAATAAATATTTTATAATTTTAATCTAAATTTTTCTTGATCATAGGATTGTTGAGCTTAGGACACTATTAATCCAGATAATCAATATATGTGTAATGGTTTTTATTAGATAAAGACTAATAGATCTCATTTATTAAATTACACATATAAATGGTGCATATAGAGATATGACCATTGAAATGACTCAAAGGAGAATTTCTAATAGTTAATATATTACCTTTGAATTGTCAATAGGATATTCTTATGAAGAAATATATATTTCCCTTAGACTTGAGATTACCATAGTAAATAACAAGTTATTTATTATATTTTGATATCGGACATCTAATGCCTTATGATGTTAGTTGAATGATTATTGTGTATAATTAAATCCTTGTAGACATAATGATTAATCAAGAAAGACTCCATCAACTCATGATAATGAGTTTGAGCTCTATAGAAATAAAGACCTTAGCCAAGGGGAATTGAATGAATGAAGAAATGAGTTTCTTAAGTCATTCACTATGAGTTAACTTATTAGAATTTGATAGTTATATTATATTCTAGAGTTAACATAGAGTTGTAAAGATGGAAGAAAATATTATATTAATCTTCTAATGGTTCTAAAGTAAAAGATATTACTTCATTTCTATCTGGCCGTTAAGGAGTGTTGCTAGATGTCAACCTTGATTAGTAAATTAATGAGTTAATTCACTATCGGTTTAGTAATGAACCTACGAGGTCACACACTAACGAGTATTCTGATTTTTCTTAGATGAGAAAATATTATTGATTAAATTAAATAGTTTAATTTTATATATTTACTTTTAAGTGGAATATTGTTGTATTTTTTGCTAACACCAAAAATACAAATAATATTATTCAGTCATCTTTAATATAATTAAGTGAGACTTAATTGTAATATTTCAAAGGTTTAAAACTGATAGTTAAATTTGAAAACCAAAAACCAAAATTTATGTTAAATTAAAGGGTTGTTAATTGGCACTAAATGAATTGAAGGAGGTTTTGGTTTTATATATTATAAACCAAAATTTATGCTAAATAAATGAGTTGTTAATTGACACTAAATGGATTGGAGGAGGTTTCGGTTTTATATAAACCAAAACTCACGTAACCTTCATGGTAAAAAGTAACATAGGTAATATACAAAGAATCATATTGTTTTCTTTCAATCCTTTCATTTTGGTTTTATTTGAGTTGAATTTTTATTCCACGCATCAAGTGTTGATACAACAAGGATTGGTCTCGGTGTGGATACACGTGTAGGACCTTCGTACTTTTGAAGGAGAACTTTTTTGAAAGTCATCGCAGTCTACTGATGTATTTTTACAAACATTGTTTGTCTACTTATTATAGTGTATGCATATTTTAACACAAATAGATGAATTATTTTTCGTTGTACATGTTATGAACACGCTTAATAAACCTTCACCGGGAATTGTGTGTGATTAACAATATTCCCAATTTTGAACCTTTGTATCACAACTCATAGTATATGTAGTTGTACTTACAAAGGGCGAGGAGATATATCTCCCCAGACAAAACATATTCCGTTGGAGCAATAAGTTTTTTCTAATAAATATAATTTTTTTAATTTATTTTCATTTCATTCCATAACTAAACTTCTTATATATTTTTCGGAAAAGTGTACGCAACCCCCATTAACTTTACACTTTTTTTAAATAAGAACCATCAACCTTAATTTCATCCAAACTAAACTTTAAACTTCCTTCATTCATAAAATATGTCATTCTGATAAATATATTTTGGATTATTTAACAATAAAATATAACCATTCATTTTTTAATCTACACTGTTGATTTATTTATTTAAATATAATTAAAAAAAACCTACATCGATAGCAACATCATCACTATCCCCATAGTACATATTATGGTAATCACTTTAGATTGAAATTTGAAGAAGTGAAAGAATGAACCCATTGATTAGTTTGAAGATTGAAGTTATAGAAAGAGACAGAGGAGGCAGTGGAGAGAATCTGGTTGATAAATGAATCTATTCGTTGGAGAACAATAAGATTCAGCACTTTTGTACATTGTTCCTCTAGATTCAACGTCAATTTCTTACTCTGCTGAGACATTTTCTTTTGCTTATAACAAACCCTCAAATGAAATGTTACTGTTGGGATATAATGTATGTCCAATAACCAATTTGTCATGTTTATAATAATAAAGTTATATGTATTATTATCTTCATATCATATTCATTGTTTGTCAAAATAATTAATATAAAAGGTCATTGATTAAAATTAGAGAGTTATTATTATGATAGAGATTATAATAATGAGAAATAAATCTTTTATAATTTTAATCTAAATTGTTCTTGATCATGAGATTATTGAGCTTAGGAACTATTAATTAAGATAGATTAATATATATGTAATGGTCTTTATTAGATAAAGATTAATAGATCTCATTTATTAAATTACACATATAAATGATGCATATAGAGATATGATCATTGAACTGACTCAAAGAAGAATTCCTAATGGTTAATATATTATTTTGAATTGTCAATAAGATATTCTTATGAAGATATATAAATATTTTCCTTAGACTTGAGATTAACATAGTAATTAACAAGTTATTTATTAAATTTTGATATCAGACACCTAATGCCTTATAATATTAGTTGAATGATTATTGGGTATAATTAAATCTTAGTAGAATTAGTGATTAATCAAGAAAGAATTCATCAACTCATGGTGATGAGTTTGAGCTTTATAGAAATAAAGACTTTGGCCAAGGAGAATTGAATGAATGAATAAATGAGTTTCTTAAATCATTCACTACGAGTTAACTTATTACAATTTGACAATTATACAATATTCTAGAGTTAACATAGAGTTGTAAAGATGGAAGGAAATATTATATTAATTTTCTAATGGTTCTAAAGTAAAATATATTACTTCATTTCTATCTGGTCGTGTTGCTAGATGTCAACATTGATTAGTAAATTAATGAGTTAATTTATTACCGGTTTAGTAATGAACCTACAGGGTTACACACTAACAAGTGTTCTAATTTTTATTGGACGACAAAATATCTAAATTAAATAGTTTAATTTTGTATATTTATTTTTAAGTGAAACATTATTGTATTTTTTGCTAGCACCAAAAATACAAACAATATTATTCATTCATCTTTAATATAATTAAATAAGATTTTTTTGTAATATTTCAAAGGTTTAAAACGGATAGTCAGTGTTGAAAACCAAAAACCAAAATTTATGTCAAATAAATGAGTTGTTAATTGACACAAAATGGATTGAAGGATGTTTTGGTTTATATATTATATACGAAAATTTATGCCAAATAAATGAGTTGTTAATTGGCACTAAATGGAATGAAGGAGTTTTTGGTTTTATATAAACCAAAACTCACGTAATCTTCCTAAAAAAAAGCAACATAGGCAATATACAAATAATCATATTGCTTTCTTTCAATCCTTTCATTTTGGTTTTATTTGAGTTGAATTTTTGCTCAACGGATCAAGTGTTGACACAACAAGGATTAGTCTCGGCGTGGATACGCGTGTAGGACCTTCCTACTTTTGAAGAAGAATTTTTTAAAGTCATTGTAGTCTCCGGAGGTATTTTTACAAACATTTTTGTCTACTTAATATAGTGTATGCATATTTTAACACAAATAGATGAATTATTTTCCGTTGTACATGTTATGAACACGCTTAATAAACCTACAATTGGTATCATAGCAAGTTTTTTGTGTTTTAATTTATGTTGCAATGTTAATTGGTTTTTTGAAACTGGTTAAATTATTTAGACAATGATGACTTGAACATTTTGGGTTGTGAATATTTTTTATTATTTCATCACATGGTGATTGCATTAAATTATTGGGACTGATATATGAACAATTCTTAAAATTATTCAAACCCTTAAACTTTATTGAGTGTAACATGCTATTTGGTGGACTGTGAATTTTTTATTGAATGTGTTGAATTTTCTTAATTTTTATTCACACACTGATTATTTTGTTGATTTGATCACATAGTTATTGGCTTGTACTCATCACATGACTTGAATGTGTTGAATTGTGTAGAGTTTTATAAAGAAAAAAAATAAACAATCCTATGTAAAAGTTTGTATCCAACAAATACATATGATGAGTTATGTTATTAATATTTTTAAATATTGCATCTACAAGATTGTAGAGATCAATATATGGTGTTGTTAATATGTAATAGTTATATATGAATGTGTTTAATCATATAATTTGAATACTATGACATGTTGAATATATTGGCTTTTGTTGTTTGAGGTTTTAATTCACTTAATGATTGAGTTTTAATTCACAGTGAGTGAATTATTTTTGTTAACGTGTTGGTTGTCACACTAATAAAAAACTAAACATAGGTGAGTTGGTTATATGAGTTAAAAACATATGAATAAATGTTTACAATAATATATTAACAATATATGATTCGATAATTATTAATTAATAATGATTATTTAGTGTACTAATATATAAATTAGATTTATATATAATAGTTACAAATTCCAGAATATATATATTTGTATATATATTAATCATAAATTTTATGTGATGAGGTGTGATAGACAAAATTATTTTAATGTTCTTGAAATTATTTTGTATAAGATACATTTTTTAAGAGTGTGTTAATTATTTAATTTCAAGAGACGATCTGACTACTAGAGGATTTGTAATTAAGATGCTTAACATGGTATGTGATACCAATCAATCAATAAAATTAATTTTATCACTAATCGCCTAGACTATCTAGGGAGTGTAAAGATTAATTCAATTATACTTATAGAAATGACCTCACAAACATGTAGTTATTTGTTATTTATTATTATGAAGAAAATTGTATGTGATACATTGGTCTTAAAATGTGCATTAGAAATGACTTGACAACCAAGTATTTGTTCACAATTTTAAAGGCGTTTATTTTATATTTCCACTAGAAGAAATTTTTATTTCTTAAATTGCTATTGTAGTAAGTGTTGTGATATATCTCTTTACATTAATATGTTCTCATATATTTGTTTAACTGTGTGTAGATATCTCGACATGTCTTCTTTATCATTGCGTTCGATATTCGCGGATAGAAAGTTGGTTGGAAACAACTTTCATGAACTCTGAGAATTGTTCTCATGCATGAGAAGCTTATTGATGTGATCGATAAGCCTCATGTGCCTGAACCAAGCAATAATGATGATGCTGAAACAATCAGTGCTTATAAGAAGTACTTAGAGGATCTTATGAGTACAAAATGTCTCATCCTAGCATCAATGATTTCTGAACTCCAGAGGCAACATGAGGACATGGACCCAATTGACATCATTGCACATCTTAAGAAGATGTATGGTGCATAGAGTAGGATAGCTAGATACCAGTTGTCTAAGACTCTATTTAGGTCCATGTTGAATGTGAATCCTCACGTAGGACCACATGTTCTAAATATGATTAGTCTTATGGAACAATTTGATAAGTTGGGCTGCAAACATGGGAAGGAGTTATCCCAAGAATTGATTCTATAGTCACTTCCTGACTTGTTCTCACCAATCATTGTTAACTTTAACATGAATAAGATGGATTGTGACTTGCATGAGATGCTGAATATGTTAATTGATTATCATAATTAGATTGACTCTATAAAGAACCAAGGATCTGTCTTGGTAGTTGGAAAGTCCAACAAGAAAAAAGGCAAATGGAATAACAAGTCTAGAAAGAAGTCTTTCGTTCCTAAAGGTGGTGTAACCAAACCTAAGGACAAGAAAGGTGGTGTTGACCAAAGCAATGTTGAATGTATCTTCTGTAAGGAGAAGGGACAGTAGAAGAGGAATTGCCGCAAATATATTGATTCTTTGAAAGAAAAGAAACATGGTGAGACATTAATGAAAAATGTTTTCATGATTTCCGTAACTATTACAGAGTCTTCAATATGGGTATTAGATAGTGGTAGTAGTTTTAACATCTGCAATTCGTTGTAGGGACTACAAATAACTAGATGGTTGAAGAAGGGAGAAATCAATCTCCAAGTGGGGAATGCAACAAGTGTTGCAACCAACACTATAGGAATAGTCTCATTAATAATGTCGACTGGCAATGTACTAGTCTTAGCTGCTATTATGTTCCTAATTTTGTTTCGAACATTATTTCAATTTCGATGTTGGATATTCATTGTTATCGCTTTGTTTTTAATAAAGGTGTTTGCTCAATTTATAATAATGACATCTTTTATGCGAATGAGTATATCCAACACGAAATTTATGTCTTACCTCAAGTGCATTTTAATTCAATTATGCATGTTTCTAGTCTTAAAAGAGAAAGAGAAAATCAAGTAGACAAAACATATCTTTGACATTGTAGACTCGGTCATATTGGTGAGAAAAGAATTAAAAAGTTGCATAAGGAAGGTTACCTTGACAATTATGATTATGAATCACACATGACTTGTGAACCTTGTCTCAAAGGCAAAATGATCAAATCTCCATTTATTGGAAATGGAGAAAGAGCTTATGAATTGTTGGAACTAATTCATACTGATGTTTGTGGACCCTTGAGAATTCAAGCTAGAGGAGGATATTCTTATTTTATTATATTCACTGATGATGTTGCACGATATGGTTTTTTATATCTCATGAAACATAAATCTGAATCGTTTGAAAAGTTCAAAACATTTCAAAGTGAAGTGGAAAAGCAAACTGGTAAAAGTATCAATATGGTAAGATCTGATAGAGGACGAGAATATCTTAATTCTGATTTTCTTGATTATTTGAAAGAGAATGGAATTCTCTCACAATGGACACCTCTAGGTACGCCACAACATAATGGTGTATCTAGAAAAAGGAATCGAACCTTATTAGATATGGTTACATCCATGATGGGGTTCATTGATCTTCCAATAAGCTTATGGGGATATGCTTTGGAAGCAGCAAATCATTTGTTAAATAAAGTTCCCACAAAATCTGTCTCTACAACGCCATAGGAGATATGGAAAGGGCACAAACCAAGCCTTAAGCACATTAAAGTTTGGGGATGCACAACCTATGTTAAGAGATTACAAACGAATAAACTTGAAGCAATGTCTGACGTGTGTACATTCATTGGGTATCATAAGGAAACAACGGGATATTATTTCTACCACCCTTCTGATCATAAAGTGTTTGTGGCAAGAGGAGAAACTTTTTTAGAAAGAGAATTTCTTGTAGAAGGAATTCATTGTAATGAAATAATGCTTGATGAAGATCAACAAACCAATGAAACATTTAATCCTCAAGAACATGATATGGAACTTGAGAAACCTTGCTTAGATGTTTTAATTCTAACGCAAAGGTTACCACCTTCAAATGTTGCGGTTGAATACCCGATTATAGTTCAGGAATAGGCTACTGAACCAGTTCAAGAACAAATGGAACAACCCATGAATCCGGAACAAGAGGATTCATATGCACAAGTGCCTCTTAGAAGATCTACGAGATCACATCATGCACCAGATAGATTAAACTTGATGGTGCTAGATGCAATAGCAAATGAGGATTATCATATTGATGATGACCCCAAATGTTATGAAGAGGCTATGCAAAGCTTGGACCATGAGAAGTTGCAAGAAGCCATGAAATCTAAAATGGAATCCATGAAGAGCAACAAAGTATGGACTTTAGTTGAGGCTTCAAAGGACATAAAACCAATTGGTTGTAAATGGGTTTACAAGAAAAAGATTGGAGCATATGGCAAGGTTGAGACTTATAAAGCTTGTCTTGTTGCTAATGGATATCGTAAAAAGGAAGGAATAAATTATGACGAGACTTATTCTCCTGTGGCAATGCTCAAATCAATTCGGATTCTACTTGGAATAGCAGCATACCATGATATGAAATATGGCAGATGGATGTGAAAACGGCTTTTCTTAATGGAGAGTTGAAAGAGGATGTGTATATGACACAGCCAAAAGGATTCACACCTATGTCTGATCATAATAAAGTTTGTAAGCTACAACGATCCATTTATGGATTAAAGCAAGCTTCTAAAAGTTGGAATATTCACTTTAACAACACAATCAAAATGTTTGGTTTTGTAAGATGTGAATAAGAACCTTGTATTTACAAAAAGGTCAGTGGGAGCATGATCATCTTCAGAATGCCTTTATTCGATCTACTGCTGAAGCTCAAAATGCATTATTTTGTTTTGAATTTCAGAAGTTATCTATGCTGATCAGGGGTGACAAGAACATTGTTATTCCTAATGATGAGATTGATCCTCGTCCACCTCAACCATAGTTTAGAAGACTTTAGACCTAGGACATCTTACCCTTAGGTTTATTTCTTCGTTATTGCACTTTATGGACTCAGTTGTTGTTACTGCTTCAAGACTTATTTGTGCCTCTTTATTTGTCTCTGCTTGACATATTATGGTTTGTAATGGTTGCTGAATACTTTTACTCTTTATGCTATGTTATTAGTTTTGTGCTTAATTATGTCAAAATAGCTTATTTGGTTGTGTGAATGGTTCTTGATCATATGAGATGTTTATGGTGCATAAATTAAG
>NC_032013.1:17752164-17752793 GCF_001865875.1 Lupinus angustifolius | reverse complement strand
TAAGATCTTAATTGTCTATTTTGAGCATCATAATTGCTTTAGATTACTCTATGTTTTTGTTGTAAAAAGTGTTGTAACTTTGGGAATCTCAAGGTGTCTTACCACCAACGAGATTGTGTTGTATCTTCATTAGCTTAGTGTTCTTGATAGAAAGAATAGGTTCTTGGCTGGGGCTACACCGCAAGAAAGGTTTTCTTGGGCGGTAGGAAGGGAGTCAAACCAAGGAATAAGGTTCTTTAGTTTCAAGTAAATATCTAAGTGTTGTAATTGGAAGAATTGCTTGTAAAACATTATTTCAATTATAGTGAAGAAAAATCTCCCAGATCAGTCGGGAGGCCTAGATGTAGTTTGCAAGTGGACACGCAAACGAACCAGAATAAAAATCGTGTTGCAGGATCTTTTTCTCTCTTTCTCTTTTTATTGCTTTAATCGATTACTTTGTATAGTTGTGTTAATTGCTATATTCTATTTCTATACTATACTGGTGTAACTCTGATATTTATGAAAGCTCTGTATATTCGTTTCAATCTCGGTTAATTGTCAAGCAGGAAACCGAATCTGTCTGTAAAATCTGAGCTGTTTTAATCGATTAAAGTGATTGCGTTAATCGATTATTTGTGTTCTGTTAA
>NC_032013.1:17751436-17752064 GCF_001865875.1 Lupinus angustifolius | reverse complement strand
AACCTACGCGCCAAAAATATCATCACATCGGCTCTATCCTATGATGAGTTCTTTAGGGTCTCGCAATGCCAAAATGCAAAAGAGATGTGGGACACTTCACAAGTGACTCACGAAGGCAGCAGCAAAGTCAAGCACGCTAGATTAAATGCACTGACCCACGAGTATGAGTTATTTCGCATGTTACCTAGAGAATCAATCAGTGATATGCAAAAGCGATTTACTCATATTGTGAATCATTTAGTTGCTCTAGATAAATCTTTTGCCAGAGGAGAATTAACTAATAAAGTTTTACGTTGTCTTGACATGAAATAGCAACCAAAAGTGACTGCAATTGTGGAATCCAAAGACTTGCACTCTATGCCTCTAGCTACATTATTTGGAAAGCTTCAAGAGCACGAAATGGAACTGGGTCGCTTGACGATGCATGAAGATTTGGACCGGAAGAAGAAGAGCATCACATTGAAGGCTACGACCTCCAAAACAAAAGAAGATAAAGATGATGATGAATCTGACTCCGATCTGGATGATGAAACAATGGGTCTCCTCGTTCGAAAATTCAGTAAATTCATAAAGAGAAAAGGAGGATTCAAAAAGTTTCAAAAGAAAGAAGCGAAGGAATCAACAAACA
>NC_032013.1:17750843-17751336 GCF_001865875.1 Lupinus angustifolius | reverse complement strand
TTTGGACCATCACAAATCATGAGTTTTGGTGGTAGCTACTATGCTCTAGTTATTGTTGATGATTTCTCCCGACTTACATGGACATTATTTTTATCCGCAAAAAGCGATGCGTTCAAATCCTTTAAAAATCTTGCCAAGCAAATCCAAAACCAACTTAACCTGAAAATAGTATACATATGCAGTGATCACATGGGAGAATTTGAGAACTTTCAGTTCGACAAATTCTGCGATAAGCATGGTATTTTACATCAATTCTCTGCTCTTCATACTCCACAACAAAATGGAGTTGTCGAGAGGAAAAATCGCGTGTTAGAAGAATTAGTGAGAACCGTGCTTAATGAGAGTAATATCCCCAAATACTTCTGGGCAGATGCAGTGCATACTGCATGTTATGTTATAAATCGAGTACTTCTAAGGCCTAATATAAATAAAACTCCTTATGAACTTTTGAAAGGCCGTAAACCAAACATATCCCATCTTCACGCTTTCGGAT
>NC_032013.1:17750421-17750743 GCF_001865875.1 Lupinus angustifolius | reverse complement strand
CATTGAGGATGTACACTGGGGTATAGCTATGCAAGAAGAGCTAAACCAGTTCGAACGTAACAGTGTTTGGGACTTGGTCCCTAAACCTAAAGATCATCCCGTGATTGGTACCCGATGGGTCTTCAGAAATAAACTTGATGAATCAGGCTTATTCATTTGAAATAAGGCACGCTTGGTGGCCAAAAGCTACAACCAAGAGGACGGTATCGACTATGACGAAACCTATGCCCCTGTAGCCAGATTAGAGGCCACCAGGATGCTTCTTTCCTTTGCATCTATTATGAATTTCAAATGGACGTAAAAAGCGCCTTCTTGAATGGCT
>NC_032013.1:17749512-17750321 GCF_001865875.1 Lupinus angustifolius | reverse complement strand
TGTGGATGACATAATATTTGGATCTACTATTGATACTCTCTGTAAAGAATTTTCTGAGATGAAGCAGGGAGAGTTCGAAATGTCTGAACTCACATTCTTTCTAGGGCTTCAAATAAAGCAGCTAGAAAGTGGGATATTCATCCATCAGGCAAAATACTGCAAAGAGCTACTTAAGAAATTTGATATGGATAAATGTAAGGAAGCCTCCACTCCTATGGCATCTGCTTGCTACCTAGACAAGGACGAAAAAGGAAAAGCAATAGAGGTAACAAAGTATTGTGGTATAATTGGGTCATTACTTTACTTAACTGCAAGTCGACCTGATATCATGTTTAGTGTATGCATGTGTGCGAGATTTCAATCATTACCTAAGGAATCACATTATGTAACTGTTAAATGTATCATGAGATACTTAAAATGAACAACTAACATGGGATTATGGTATCCTCGGGTTGCCTCACTATCCTTGGTGAGATATTCTGATTCCGATTTCACCGGATGTAAATTGGACCGGAAAAGTACTAGTGGTACTTGTCACTTGTTGGGCAGTTCATTAGTTGCATGGCACAGTAAAAAGCAAGCCTGTGTTGCTTTGTCCATCGCCGAAGCAGAATACATTAACGCTGGTGTGTGTTGCGCTCAAATCCTTTGGATGAAGCAGCAACTCAAGGACTTTGGTCTTAAACTGGAAAAGATCCCCATTAAATGCGATAATACAAGTGCCATAAACCTATCCAAGAATCCCGTTTTACATTCTAGAACCAAGCATATAGAAATTAGACATCATTTCTTACGTGATCATGTACAAA
>NC_032013.1:17749124-17749412 GCF_001865875.1 Lupinus angustifolius | reverse complement strand
ATGGAGCAAGGTCGCGCAAAAAGGTTCAAAACTCCTGCCAACCGTGGACGAAGACAGGAAGTTGGCTCATCATCCACTCGGGACCCCGGTGACCCATTCTGCTCGCTCATTTTGCAAGAAACCCGTTTGGCAAAGTTCCAAGGACGCAAACCCACTTATGTAAGGTATGTCGACTTAACCTGGATGGCGGAACAAAATTTCAGTTTTCCGCATGATATGGAGGCTCAGGGAGCCGTTAAATTTCTGGAATTAAAGGGACAAGTTTACCCTACTCTAGTTAGGGAATTT
>NC_032013.1:17713057-17749024 GCF_001865875.1 Lupinus angustifolius | reverse complement strand
TGAAAATGGGTCTGCAATGAAAGTGTTCCTCGAAAACCTTGCGTTGATCATCATTAGCAAGAAGCTTTGCTAAATCAAGTGGGTTAGACTCCATAGATGTTCCTTGACTCCTTTGTGAAGCATTGGTTTTCTGTTTCTTGGAAGAAGAAGCCATGGATGTGTGTTTTGGAGTTTTAGGTTTTTGGGTTTTGGGATTTTGGGGGTTTTTGATTCGGGCCACTGATAAGTGCCATTTTTACCGTACTTTCTAGTTTATTTTAGAGCACTTATCGTTTTGACTTATGGAAAATATCATGCAAAATACACTTTTTGATTAAAACTTATAGAAATTCTAATTTACAATTAGAATATGTTTAATGCATGTTTCCAATCTCACTTTGAGCTTTTAAGGTTGAAGATCTCACAAGAAAAAGGTTTGCAGAATGATTAGGAGCTTGAAGAACGTTCAAAACTGCCAAGCCTGATTCTAGGAGGGCTGGGCGTTTTTGCTTCTGTCCAAATCAAGCTGGGCGGCCAGAAAAGGAGCTGGGCGCCCTGCTGAAATGAACGCAGAGCGCTGGGTGGCCAAAAACGGGGCTGGGCGCCCTGCTAAACTGAACTAAACCCTCTTGTGAGGGTAACCAAGAAGCTGGGCGGCTAGAAAAGGGGCTGGGCGCCCTGTGCGTGCTTCTCTTTATAAAAGCCATTTTCTGGTTCAGAACCGAAGAGTTTTTTGAGAGAAGAATTTTTCCTCAAACTCAGAACTTAAGGAACTTAGAAAAACACCTTTGGAAACACATAGAGCTTGGATTGAAGATCAACTGGAGGGGTGGATTTGTTCCTGCATCATCTTGGAGCTATCCTTTCTTCTTAAATCTTCACTTTGAGCTTGAAAGCATCCATGGCTATGGATTGCTAATTTCCTTGTGTTGGGATTGGACGTAACTCCTAAACTTTGATGTATCTATTTTGATTTCTATATACAAATATCTGTTCTATGCGATAATTTCAATGATTTAATCTTGTTCTTCATAAATGTTTTGGATTGATCACCTAAGGCATGAATTTAGATTTGATATGTGAGTGAGAACTACATATTATAATCGGATTTAGATTATCTCATCTAACAAGCGTGATTGCTAGAGATAGAATTAAGTTTGTTTGTCATTTTACATCTGGACTCATTACGATTATCCTTTTTAATTATGCAAGAGATTGATAATTAGATTAGGGAATCGTTGATCTACTCATGTAAGAGATTAATGAGATAGATAAGAATTGATGTGATGAAATTAAGCATAAGCCAAAGTTTGTATGTTGAATCATTAGGATATTGATGAGTTATTGAGTGAAACCCAATCCCAACAGTTTTCTCATATTGTTATAAATCCTTTTTAATATTGCATATTTTTACAATTGAAGTTGTTACAAAAATCAATCATCAAACCATCTGAACTCATTGTTTAAGAAAATTTACTAAAGAAAGGCATTGATTTAACCAATTCCCTGTGGATACGATATAAAACCCTTTTACTATACTGCAATTGAATCCTAAGGGATTTGAAAGTAGAGTGGTAAAAATAACTTTCAACAAAATGGCGCCGCTGCCGGGGAATTGCGTCTAAATACAAAGCATTGCTTTAGTTGTTATCTTGAGCAATTGTGAATATAGTACATAGTTTTATTTACATTTTCATAAGCTTGTTAACTAATCCACTTGGCTAGATTTGTGTTATCTTTCTTTTTATGCGAGGTAGGATTCCAGCTGATCAACTCTTATTCGACCCAGAAATAGAGAAAACAGCTAGGAAGAATAACAGCAAAGCCAGGAAGAGAAAACAACTTGCTAAGCAGAGAAGGCAACAAGAAGAAACTTCTGTCTCAAGTTCTTCTACAAATCAAGAAACAATGGCGGCAACCAATGATGACAATAAGCCAGGTTTTGTCAATTTCACACCAAGGAACATTATCAGAATTGGCAGACCTACTGGAAATCAAAGGCCACCGGAAATGAAGACTGGATTGGTACAGTTGATGTATGCCAACCCTTTCGCTGGTCTGGATCGCGAGGATCCATATGCACATCTTACAAAGTTCTATGAACTTTGTGGTACTGCTGGCGTGACAGAGAATGAGGAGGAAGATGTATTTCTGAGACTCTTTCCTTTGACCCTCATTGGAAAAGCCAAGGAATGGTTCCTTGATCAACCACAACAAATTTTATCGGATTGGAACCAATTGGAGGAAAAATTCATGGCTAGGTATTTTCCTCAATCAAAATTTTTGGATTTTAAAACTGCTATTTCTACTTTCTAATCTGGTTTTTACTGGCCCTCCCTGTTCAAAGATGCACATTTCCATGTGCAAAGGTGTGATGCATGCCAAAGGTCAGGTGGAATAGGAAAAAGAAATGAAATGCCTTTACAAAACATCATGGAAGTGGAGGTATTTGATTGCTGGGGCATGGACTTCATGGGCCCATTTCCATCATCATTTTCAAATGAATACATTTTGGTGGCTGTTGAGTATGTTTCAAGGTGGGTGGAAGCCATAGCAACTCCTAAAGCGGATGGCAAAACGGTAGTGAAGTTCTTAAAGAAAAACATATTCAACCGTTTTGGAGCACCCAGGGTCATAATCAGTGATGGAGGTTCACATTTCTGCAATTCACAGCTGACCAAGGCATTGCAACATTATGGTGTAAGACACAAAGTAGCATCACCTTATCATCCACAAACAAATGGCCAGGCAGAAGTTTCTAACAGAGAAATCAAAAGGATCCTGGAGAAAACAATTTCGAATTCCAGAAAGGATTGGTCACTCAAGTTGGATGATGCATTATGGGCCTACAGAACTGCTTACAAATCACCAATAGGCTTAACTCCCTTTCAATTGGTTTATGGCAAAGCTTGTCATTTACCGGTTGAATTGGAGCATAAAGCTTATTGGGCCATGAAATTTCTAAATTTTGATTTGAATGTTGCAGGTGATGAAAGAAAGAAGCAACTGCATCAATTAGAAGAATTGAGGCATCATGCCTATGAATCCTCTAAGTTGTATAAGGAGAAAGTGAAAAGATATCATGACAACAAACTTGTTAAAAGGAACTTCAGACCAGGCCAACAAGTACTATTGTTCAATTCCAGGTTGAGATTATTTCCAGGTAAGCTAAAGTCAAAATGGTCAGGTCCATTTGTAATCAAAGAGGTAAAGCCTTATGGAGCAATCGAACTGGAAGATCAAGGATCGAAAGAGACTTGGGTGGTGAATGGTCAAAGATTGAAGCCATACTTAGGTGGTGATGTTCAAACAGTCTCCACTGTGCTCTACTTGAATGATCAATGAAAAAGCAATGACGTCAAGCTAGTGACGTTAAAGAAGCGCTTCTTGGGAGGCAACCCAGTGCTTTTGGTTTGATTTTCTCATTTACAGTCATTTTGATAGGTGATATCATGATATTTGTGAAATTGATTCAATTGTGTGCTTTAAGGTATTTCACAAGTCTTGATACATGTTTTGAGCATGTTTTGCATAACTGTGAAAGTTCTTCATCTTTGCATATGAACAAGCTCATTTGTGTACATGATGTTGCTTTTTAGGTCTAGAATAGTCATCTTATTTCATTTTGTAGTTTTTGAGTCAGTGAGTGTGTTAGTGCTCTTTCTGAAAAATAAACTGAACATGAAATAAGCAATGGAGAAACGGTGTGCACTTAAGTAAACTAGGTTTTCAACAAGTTTTAAATGTCATGTGTTTTTGCATTTGAAGCCTAGCATGAATGAATTGATAAAGTTGCCAAATTTCAAGTGTTGGGTTGACCATGGGGCTAGATGTGTTAGATTGCAAATTTTAATGCTTGGACACGCCCTGGCAATGGGGAGCCACTGCCCAAATTCTGCCCAGCGCTTGGCATACAGTGCCCTGGCTATAAAAAATAAAAATAAAAAAAAAATTGGCTACTAAAATTTCCCATTGCCAGCGTGCCAAACACAAGCTCATCCTTTTCAAACTCATCATTCACACACTCCTCTTTTTCAAACTCATCTTCCATTGCCAAGCTTACTCTCCATTTCTTCTCACACATCAAACTAATCTTCCATTGCCAAACTTCAAGTGTCTCACCCACTTTTCTCTCTCTCACGTGTGTTATTACTCATCTCCACCATGTAAGTCACTCATCTTCACTTCCTCAAGCTCATGGGTAATGAATTTTAGGGTTCCAAAATTGGGTATTTTCTTGATTATGTTAAAAAAAACAATTACATTCTTGTGGTGGATTTTAGATTGATATGGTTTCCATTCTTCATAGTTATGCTTAAATGCTTGATTCCACTCTCTCTTTCTAAATCGGATTTGTGATTTGATTATGAACTCTAAAATTGAAATTGTGAGATTTTTGTGCTCTTGGTTGGTGATTTTTGAAAGCAAATTGCATTTGTTGAATATTTGAATTGAACAATAGCATGCATTGTGTTATTGAAAATGTGAACTTTAAGAATGCATGCTAGGTGTTTGATAAAATGTGTGAATCAATATAACTGTCAAGTTTACTTCTAATCGTCACCCAATTTTATGTACTTGACTGTGTTTATTTCACTCCTTGCATTTGTATAGTTATGAGTTCAATGTTGGGAATTTCAATTTTTATTAAGGTTGTGACCTTAACTTCTAGAATTTGGATATTGCAATTTTCACCTTGTTACAGGGGCAAGAAAGCAGTAGGCAATAAAAAAAGAAGAGTAGCAATCAACCAATCTGACAAGGACACTGACTCTGACAATGAGCAACCAAGCACACAATTCACTGGAAACAAACACAAATCCAAAACCACAAATCAGAAATATGATGAGTTGACAATCAAGGGTACCACAATTTTGGAGAGGATTGTCAAGTTGAAGGCTAATGAATTTCCTCAATTCATGAGCAAGATTGAGAGGTATGGATGGAAAAAGCTTGCTCATCCCAACAAGACGTACAACATGGAAATAGTCAAGCAATTCTATTCCAATGCTTTCTTCTCAAAAGATGCTCAGGTGAATCGTTATACGTGGGTAAATGGTGTCAAGGTGCATTATAACAAGCAAATAATCAATCAATACCTAGGCAGTCCATGGAAACCACGTCCAGCTGAGGGGCAAGACCTTTGTGATTATCAAATTATGATAAAAGAAAGGAAGCATAATGAATATTATGTAAAGTCCCTACTGTGTATTCAAGGCCTTGACACTGACAAACTAACGGCTACCCTCAAAGGTCCAGTCTACAAATTCTGCATGACCCAAATGTCTCAGATTTGGACCATTTTCATTCTTTCAAATGTGTGGCCAGCTTCTCATGTATCCGATCTGCCAATGCCAAAGGCCAAACTGTTGTATTTTATTTATAACAATCACTCAATAGATATTGCTGCAATAATATCTGATGCAATTGTTGAATGCATCAAGAAGGGGGCCATCACCATGATTTTACCATCTTTTATAACTGATTTCTGCAAATTCTGCAAATTACCTGAATCTTATGGGGAGGTTATGACTCTGAAATCAGTCATTGATGCTTCTTATATCAACAACCGCTGCAAAGAGAAAGACCTTGCTACTGTTGAAGAGGAGCTTAGAAAGAAAAGAAAGGTAGATGTGCATGGTGGGGAAGGGCAATCATCTCAGGTTCCTGAACAAGCACCACAACCTATACCAATCACTCAGGAACAACAACCAAACCAAATGGATCTTATATTGGCCCAAATGCAGCAAATTCAAGTCCAGATGCAGCAGGCACGAGAACAAACACAGGCAAGGCTGAAAGCAATTGAAACTGAACAAAACTTTCAAAACCAGCAGCAGATTGCCTGTTATAGAGGCATTACCGGAGTATATGAGTGCCTTCAACATGTGTATGACGGGCACCCTTATTTTGCGGGGCGTTCCTTTGCAGATTTCATTACTCATACACAATGGCCTGAGGGCAGGCCATATGATAGGCAGGGGGAGAGCAGCAGTCATGCTGCTAGAGCTGGAGATGGTGCCACTGCTGGAGCTGAACCAGGAGATGGAGCCACTGATGATACTGATGATTTCATGAGGACTGATGATCCAGAAGTCTGAGGATTCATCACGACTCACACTGGTTTTTTTTGTTATTATTTTGATTTAAATTCAGTTTAGTACTTTTTATAATTTTGCTATTTTATGAATCTGGTTAGTTAGTATTTTTAGGTTGTTAGTACTTGTTTTGAATGACGCATCTGGTTGATAATATCATGTTTGCCTGGTACGTAATTGCATGTGCTGATTGGGTTATTTTCATAAGCATGGTTCATGAAAAGTCAAAGTGTTGCATGATTGTGTTGAAAAACAAAATTTGAAATTATCTCCTTGATGAATTTTGTGGTTGCACTCATGATACCATGACATGTATGATTGCATTTTTCACATGAAGGTCATTGGCATAACCTTGAAGTGTTTGAAATCAGGAAATTTATATCTGAACCTGGTGAGGGAGTGTGACCTTAAACAATGTAAGGATGAGAGAATCAGTATATGTTTTTGCACAGTCGGACTTGTTTGAGTCTCTAATTATTTTGATTGCATGGAAATGATAGGAAATGATCAAGGCAATTTTGTTTCATTAGAATATATAGCTACTTGACCAAATAGCCTACCCTTGTTTAGGAACATCCATTGTTAACCCCATTTTGAGCCTAAAATAAAATTTAATTTTGTTCTTATGAATAATCCTGAGCCAATGAAAAAAAAAAGTGTTTCTCCCTTACTTTCTAAGTTAAGAGAGCATTTATAATATGATTATTTGTTTTATCCAAAGTTGGGGGGAGTGGAGGCTGTTGGTGTTCTTGTTGCAAAGAAAGCAAAACTGTTCAAAATTTTCTCAATCTTGAGTACATAATCTTGTTTCAAAAAAAAAAAAAGTGTGTAATTGAAATGAGAAAAGCAAGAGAAAGATTGAGAAAAGAATGAGAATGAGAAGAAAAGGGTCATATGATTCAAATATGTAAAGAAGGTTGGCAAAATGGGAATAGTAAGAGGATACTGAAGTGAGTATGAATTCATGGTTTTATTGTGTAAATCTTATTATGATTGCTATCTTAGTCTGAAAGTACTTTGATATCCAGAAAAACTAATTTTCCTTGAAGCCTGGCCTCATTACAACCCTGAAAAGCCCTTAGTGATCCTTGATTAACCATGCAATCTTGATAATTGATGAGACAAATACCAAGCTTGAATTGTTGTGATTCAAATGCTGAACATGAGTGAAACACTAACCTTCATTTGGTTCTAAAAGAACTTGTGTGAATCATTGAAAATTTCCTTGGTTGATAACATGGATAGAGTGATTTGCCTAATGGATTCATCCTGAACTTGCATTCATTTCATTAATGAACATCAGTTGTGGGCATCACATCGTTTTTAGGGAGATTGAAAAATGAAATTTGTGAAATCATGCGAAGTGAAAATCTTGATTGTTCATGAACCCTGTTATTGAATGAACCTTGTGTATATCATTTTTTGTCATCAGTACCTTTTGTTTGAGGGCAAACAAAGTTTCAAGTTGGGGGGAGTTTGATAAGTGCCATTTTTACCGTACTTTCTAGTTTATTTTAGAGCACTTATCGTTTTGACTTATGGAAAATATCATGCAAAATACACTTTTTGATTAAAACTTATAGAAATTCTAATTTACAATTAGAATATGTTTAATGCATGTTTCCAATCTCACTTTGAGCTTTTAAGGTTGAAGATCCCACAAGAAAAAGGTTTGCAGAATGATTAGGAGCTTGAAGAACGTTCAAAACCGCCAAGCCTGATTCTAGGAGGGCTGGGCGTTTTTGCTTCTGTCCAAATCAAGCTGGGCGGCCAGAAAAGGGGCTGGGCGCCCTGTGCGTGCTTCTCTTTATAAAAGCCATTTTCTGGTTCAGAACCGAAGAGTTTTTTTAGAGAGAATAATTTTTCCTCAAACTCAGAACTTAAGGAACTTAGAAAAACACCTTTGGAAACACATAGAGCTTGGATTGAAGATCAACTGGAGGGGTGGATTTGTTCCTGCATCATCTTGGAGCTATCATTTCTTCTTAAATCTTCACTTTGAGCTTGAAAGCATCCATGGCTATGGATTGCTAATTTCCTTGTGTTGGGATTGGATGTAACTCCTAAACTTTGATGTATCTATTTTGATTTCTATATACAAATATCTGTTCTATGCGATAATTTCAATGATTTAATCTTGTTCTTCATAAATGTTTTGGATTGATCACCTAAGGCATGAATTTAGATTTGATATGTGAGTGAGAACTACATATTATAATCGGATTTAGATTATCTCATCTAACAAGCGTGATTGCTAGAGATAGAATTAAGTTTGTTTGTCATTTTACATCTGGACTCATTACGATTATCCTTTTTAATTATGCAAGAGATTGATAATTAGATTAGGGAATCGTTGATCTACTCATGTAAGAGATTAATGAGATAGATAAGAATTGATGTGATGAAATTAAGCATAAGCCAAAGTTTGTATGTTGAATCATTAGGATATTGATGAGTTATTGAGTGAAACCCAATCCCAACAGTTTTCTCATATTGTTATAAATCCTTTTTAATATTGCATATTTTTACAATTGAAGTTGTTACAAAAATCAATCATCAAACCATCTGAACTCATTGTTTAAGAAAATTTACTAAAGAAAGGCATTGATTTAACCAATTCCCTGTGGATACGATATAAAACCCTTTTACTATACTGCAATTGAATCCTAAAGGATTTGAAAGTAGAGTGGTAAAAATAACTTTCAACAAAATGGCGCCGCTGCCGGGGAGTTGCGTCTAAATACAAAGCATTGCTTTAGTTGTTATCTTGAGCAATTGTGAATATAGTACATAGTTTTATTTACATTTTCATAAGCTTGTTAACTAATCCACTTGGCTAGATTTGTGTTATCTTTCTTTTTATGCGAGGTAGGATTCCAGCTGATCAACTCTTATTCGACCCAGAAATAGAGAAAACAGCTAGGAAGAATAACAGCAAAGCCAGGAAGAGAAAACAACTTGCTAAGCAGAGAAGGCAACAAGAAGAAACTTCTGTCTCAAGTTCTTCTACAAATCAAGAAACAATGGCGGCAACCAATGATGACAATAAGCCAGGTTTTGTCAATTTCACACCAAGGAACATTATCAGAATTGGCAGACCTACTGGAAATCAAAGGCCACCGGAAATGAAGACTGGATTGGTACAGTTGATGTATGCCAACCCTTTCGCTGGTCTGGATCGCGAGGATCCATATGCACATCTTACAAAGTTCTATGAACTTTGTGGTACTGCTGGCGTGACAGAGAATGAGGAGGAAGATGTATTTCTGAGACTCTTTCCTTTGACCCTCATTGGAAAAGCCAAGGAATGGTTCCTTGATCAACCACAACAAATTTTATCGGATTGGAACCAATTGGAGGAAAAATTCATGGCTAGGTATTTTCCTCAATCAAAATTTTTGGATTTTAAAACTGCTATTTCTACTTTCTCTCAGTTTGCAGGTGAAAGTTTATGTGAAGCCTGGGAGAGGTACAAATCAATGTTGAGGAAATGTCCAAACCATGGATTCGATGCAAAGACACAAATCCATATTTTCAGAAATGGCTTACTCCAACAACACAAGTTGATCCTTGAAGCCACATCTGGAGGATCTTTGATGGCTAAAACTCCAACAGAAGCCATTGACATAATTGAGTCTATGGCCATCAATGACCAACAGGATCAACACAGTAGAGCTCCCACACGAAGAAGCATGATAGAACTTGCAGGGAATGATGCAATCTTAGCACAAAACAAGCTTTTTCAACAGCAAATGGAAGAAATGACAAAGCAATTGGCAAATATTCCAAAACAGTTGAAGGAAATGCAAGAATCATCATCCAGGAGGCATGTGAATAGATGTGACGCGTGTACACCAGATCATCCTACGAGTAATTGTGAGCCCAAGGAGGAGGAAGTGCAATACATGTCTAATCAGCCAAGGCAAGGTCAGTATCAGAACAACTACTCTCGAGGAGCTAATCAAAATTTCAGCCAACCTTGGAAACAGGATGTCGGACCTTCTTCTAACAGGCCACCACCATTCCAGAACCAACAATATCAACAACCGCCACAAAATCAACAACAATATCAACAACCGCCACAAAATCAGAATTCACAATTGGCGGACACATTGAATCAATTTATGCAGATGTCGATGGCTAACCAGAAGAATACTGATGCATCTATCAGGAATTTGGAGACCCAGGTGGGCCAATTAGCAAAGCAGCTTGCAAACTCTCATAAAGGAGCATTTTCAGCAAATACCGAACCTAATCCGAAGGAGCAGTGCAAAGCAATTACCACACGGAGTGGTAAGATGATAGGTAAAGGTATTGGTGAGAATTTGAGTGAAAAGAATGTGATTGTTGTTGAGGAAAAGATTGAGAGTGAAAAAGAAGAAAGTGAGAAAGAGGTGTTGAAAAATAAAAGTGAGGATGTACATAAGAGTGAGAAAGAGAAAAACAAAGAAAAAGAGAGTGAGATGAAAAACCATGAGAAGAGTGCATTAAAAGCTCCACCTGTGAGAGACTTACCTTATCCACATGTTCCAACAAAAAGAGACAAAGAAAGGCAATTTGCAATTGGGAATCTCAAGGTGTCTTACCACCAACGAGATTGTGTTGTATCTTCATTAGCTTAGTGTTCTTGATAGAAAGAATAGGTTCTTGGCTGGGGCTACACCGCAAGAAAGGTTTTCTTGGGCGGTAGGAAGGGAGTCAAACCAAGGAATAAGGTTCTTTAGTTTCAAGTGAATATATAAGTGTTGTAATTTGAAGAATTGCTTGTAAAACATTATTTCAATTATAGTGAAGAAAAATCTCTCAGATCAGCCGAGAGGCCTGGATGTATTTTGCAAGTGGACACGCAAACGAACCAGGATAAAAATCGTGTTGCAGGATCTTTTTCTCTCTTTCTCTTTTTATTGCTTTAATCGGTTACTTTGTATAGTTGTGTTAATTGCTATATTCTGTTTCTATACTATACTGGTGTAACTCTGATATTTTTGTAAGCTCTGTATATTCGTTTCAATCTCGGTTAATTGTCGTGCAGGAAACCGAATCTGTCTGTAAAATCTGAGCTGTTTTAATCGATTAAAGTGATTGCGTTAATCGATTATTTGTGTTCTGTTAATCGATTAATCTGGGGTTATTTCAGCATTATTTGTTGTTTTCGAAAAGTGGATACTCTGACCGCTACACCTAGTCAACCCCCCCTTTCTAGGTTTATTTTAGCCACTGATACCTATTATGAACTCGTTACATTATTGTGTCACAATAATGGAGCTATTGCTCTAGGACGTGAGCCTAGATCACACCAAAAGAATAAGCATGTCTTGCGAAAATATCATCTAATTAGAGAAATCATTGGACGTGGTGATGTTAAGCTACAAAAGGTTGATGGCAAAGAGAATGTTGTAGATCCATTCACAAAAGACCTTGGCATAAAAGAGTTTGATAAGCACAAGTAGGAGATGGGAATGAGGTACATGACAGATTGACTCTAGTGCAAGTGGGAGATTGTTGGGATATAATGTATGCCCAAGAACCAATTTGTCATGTTTATAATAATAAAGATATATGTATTATTATCTTAATATCATAATAGTGATTAATCAAGAAAGAATATATCAACTAATGATAATAAGTTTGAGCTCTATAGAAATAAAGATATTGGCCAAAGAGAATTGAATTAATGAAGAAATGAGTTTCTTAAGTCATTCACTACGAGTTAACTTATTAGAATTTGACAATTATACCACATTCTAGAGTTAACATAGAGTTGTAAAGATGGAAGGAAATATTATATTAATCTTCTAATGGTTCTAAAGTAAAAGATATTACTTCATTTCTAACTGATCATTAAGGAGTGTTGCTAGATGCCAACATTGATTAGTAAATTAATGAGTTAATTTACTACCAGTTTAGTAATGAACCTACAGGGGTCACACACTAACGAGTGTTCTAATTTTTATTGGACGAGAAAATATCTAAATTAAATAGTTTAATTTTGTATATTTACTTTTAAGTAGAATATTATTGTATTTTTTGCTAGCACCAAAAATACAAATAATATTATTCAGTCATCTTTAATATAATTAAATGAGACTTAATTGTAATATTTCAAATGTTTAAAACTGATAGTCAGTTTTGAAAACCAAAAACCAAAATTTATGCCAAATAAATGAGTTGTTAATTGGCACTAAATAGATTGAAGGAGATTTTGGTTTTATATATTATAAACCAAAGTTTATGCTAAATAAATGAGTTGTTAATTGGCACTAAATGGAATGAAGAAGGTTTTGATTTTATATAAACCAAAACCCACGTAACCTTCATAAAAAAAAAGAAGCAACTTAGGCAATATACAAAGAATCATATTGCTTTCTTTCAATCCTTTCATTTTGGTTTTATTTGAGTTGAATTTTCGCTCTACGAATAAGTGTTGATACAACAAGAATGGGTCTTGGTGTAGATACGCGAGTAGGACCTTCATACTTTTGAAGGAGAATTTTTCGAAAGTCATCACAGTCTCCAGGAGTATTTTTACAAACATTTTTATCTACTTATTATAGTATATGTATATTTTAACACAAATAGATGAATTATTTTCTATTGTGCATGTTATGAACACAAATAATGAAATTGATTCCTCTCTAGTATTGGACTTTCTAGTACTGGGAATGTGATAGAGGTTATTTTTTTTTAAATATTTAATTTAGAAAAAAAAATATAAACTATTGAAACATTATTTTTACCATGTGTTACAATCTTAGGTATGCATTGCCCTCTCTATTATTAGAGAGGAGCAGGACTCGTTGTTGAGGGCTTTGCAATTATATGGTTAGAATTCAAGAGCCAAGGCTGTTGGTTTATTTAGCTATCTGATGAATACATTGAATTTGGTGGCTGAGATGAAATTTTTCTCTCTATGGAAGAAGAATAGCCTTTCCCCACTATTGTAGTTTTTTATTATTATTTTAAATAAATAAATCAAAGGTAGATTAAGAAAATTGAATGACTATTTCCCTGTTAAATAATGTAATAGAAACTTAACAAATGGTCTATTTTGTGAATGAGAAAAGTTTAATGCTTAATTGGGATACAATTAAAGTTTATGATTTTTATTTGTAAAAAGTATAAAGTTTAAGGGAGTTGTATATACTTTTCCCTATATTTTTTTGCAGTTCAACTTTGTAAACGAACTTATTGAAAGAACTGTTACTCTTCGGTCTTACAACAATCTCATTCAGACTATCGATTACATCCATTTTGAGTGTAAAGATTTGGTGAAGGCACTGAAAAAGTTAAATCCTACATCCTTCAACATTTCCCGACCTCGAGCTCCTCCTACTTAACATTTCAATATGCTTGCATATGACTTTGAGCCTCAAAATCAAAGTTCAAGTCAAACAAAGGTTCATCCACATGCACAACTACTATAACCTCTTGTGTACACGGAGAACAATCCTATAAAATTTTCACAATATTAACAACTAGCTACAATATAGGACAAAATTGGCAATTTCAAGAACTACTACCATTAATGTTTGTTACAAGTTCAAACACACCAATGTCAACATATGGGTCACAAGAATTTTCCAAATTACATTATAATTCAAATACGCCCAACACAAAAAAATACATTATAATTCTTCAATTAATTTTTCTGATTGAGTATATCTTATCATTAATTATTTAATTATCCGGTCTATTATCTACATTAAAGTAATTGAGAAAAGGGTTCATTTCTTGAGCTTAATTATCTCTCTTTCTTCTTCACCTTCAACTATAAATAGTTGAAATCTGTTCCACTGAAATCCATATACCCTTTTCCTATTTGGCTCTAAAGTTTTCAACTTTGGCTTCATTGATTCTTCTATTAACTTGTGTGTCTCAGAATTCAAAGAAAAAGATGTTGGAAATGTTCTTCACATTAGCTTTCTCATTTGTTCCTTTGATCCTCTATTTTCCACCAATCAGAAGCTTTAATCTCTTTGTAGAAACCATAGAACAGACTTTGAAATCAACTTCAGTATACACCAACAGGGTAAACCATGACTTAAGGGGAGCTTAGTCAAGGGTTTGAATTGTGTGAGTCGAAGTAGAAGGTAGATTCAAGAATGTCATGGAACCAGATTTTTAGTACACAATCCTTGATTTCTTTTCTAGTTTATATTTCAATCTTCCATTGTCTTTTCTCTTTCATTTAGTTTTAATTCCCAGCATAGGCTATGTTCATATGATGTTATGAGTCTTTTGAGGAATGCTTGCTCTTGTTGTGGGATCATGTTTAGTATATTTTTTGTAAAATTTTAATTGATGCGAGTTTGGTGAAAGTTGTTGGAGAAATGTGCCATGAAAATGTGATCTAGCACAGCTTGGTAGCACGTTTATTTTGGATACAAGATGTAATAATCGCTATAAGATAACTCTTTCTCTTTGAAAGGTTTCAAAGCAAATGATGATTTGACCCTAGAATCCGATACGAGATGGAATCCATCAGAGATCTAGCATTACGCAATCTTTCTAATAAAGTAATTTCAGTCACCAATTGTGTATGATATGGGAATTCATAATTCAATAATAATTGATGGTTCCTTTAAAGAAAATATTGTTGGTAATTGTTTTTGATAAATACTAGTTGGATATCCATACCTTCACGCAGGTCAATACATATTATGCATGCTGAAGTAAAAATAGTATAGTATAAATATAAAAAATGAATGAGAGCATACAAAATAGGACTAACTAATCGATGTTAAGTAGTATGATATGGATCCTTCTATTATGACAATAGTAGCATAATGTTCATTATTTTGTAACAAATTATTGGTAACTCGTATTTTTGAAGTTATTTGTTCAAAAGTGTTAGAAACGTTATTGAAATTGCTAAGCCAAAGTACTCCTTAGCAATGAGAAAAAAACTAATATTAAGAATGTTTACATACCTTACGAATAGTGATGTCTAGATTATCATGAATGCACTCAAGGAATTTTGTATGAATAATGTTTTGGATGCAAATCCAAGTAAGTCGAGGATCTATTTTGAACGTATAAAGGATGATGTAAGAAGAGATATATTGAATATTATTATAGGTTTTCAAGTGTGTTAATTTTCAATGTCACTATTTAGTTGACAAAATTGTTGACCAATTGAGATCATGTGCAAGTGGGATTCTACCCGACATGAGTAGATGTCACTTGATTAATTCAATGTCGATAACATTTCACAGTTATTAATTCAGTGATGCTGACTTTACACACTAATTGGGCTACAATTTTCTAATTCTTAAAGTTGTTTTTACAAATATTGAAAGGAAATACAAAATGTCCATTTGGGGTAAAAAGAAATTTGTATATATTTATTCTTCAATAGTCATTTTGGATTAAATGTATTATTGGATATTAACTCTAGACAATAGCATACTACCCTCCACCAACAGATAACTTGATAGAGAACTATCATTAACAATCTAAAGTTACTTCAGGGCAAGTTGGGTTGAGTGTTGATTCCAAACATACCACTTCAAAACATCGAGACAACTTAATTATATCCCCTTTGGAAACTCTTGAAATAATGTTAAAAAATAGCAATTAAATGTTTTTTGCTATTTATTATTCGTAAGAGGAATTAATACATAATAGAATTCAAGGAAGACATAGAATGAACAAAACAAAGAACATTATTAATGCTTAATCATAAGATTGCAAAAAACAGAAATAATTAATTATGTAACTTAAGTATATGTCTTCAGCGGGAAAAAAAGATAAGTATATGTATAGTAGGATTTTAATTTTCATAAAAGAAATTAATACATAAGGGGAGACATAGCATATTCAAAACAAATAATAGAATTAATGTTTAACCATAACATTGTCATAAACAGAACAAAAAAGATAGTATAAAATAAAAATTCAACAATATATTCAACTAAAGTATGAGATAATATTATCATAAGGAAAATAGGAAACTTAGTATTGATGAAATGTATATCTAGTGCACATGATATGTATTGTGGTATGAAAGAGTACCTACACTGAGCATAGTATGTAGAAGTAGGCTGGAATGTATGAATCTCTTGATTTCTACAAATTATGCCTAAATGATTATTAGTTACATGTCCATAGTTAGAGATTTCAGTTAAGTATTTAGAGTAAATAGAGCATAGTTAGAGATAAACCTACCTTTTTTAAATATATTTAGTAATATATAAAATATTTGTGGAAACGGAAGCATAAATTGCAGAAATAGATACTAAAGTATTTAGGAAAAAGAAGGCAAAACTTACTTGGAAGATATTGATACGAAGAAAAGAACAGATAAATAAGATTGCATGCGGGAAGGAGAAGGTTTATTGATCAATGCAAAATAAAACTTTAATTGTTATCAATTGCTACTTATTCCTTACTTATGTGTCTAGAATAAAGTCCACATAACGATTCTCTTAGAACATAGAAAGCTAACAATTCTTAAGCAATTGAAAAAAAGAGTTTCAATTCATATATGGTGGTTGTTTTGAAATTTGAAGGGTGATACTAAACTTAGTTAAAGGGTATGTAAAATTTGTAGCCACACTACCACAATGACAAAGATATGTTAGAAAAATAGAAAACCTTTTTAAAAAGAGAAGATTGGGTTAATATGAAGGCTTTGTAATATTTTTAAATGCATTAAATAAGCTTCATTGAGCAAAAATGGCAACAAAAAAACATGTTAATTTTGTAGTAAAAATGTTACATGGGTAGTAAATGTTAAACTAAAAAAAGCAAGAAAAAAGATTGAATCAGTAAAAATGTAAATACACATTCAACAATGTATTCAACAAAAGTATAAACATAAGCATAAGATTGTAGAAATAAATAGCAAATATATATGAAAAATGAGGCAAAACTTACTTGAAAGATATATTGATGTGAAGAAAAGAACTGAGGACATGTGGGAAGGAGCAAGTTTATTGATAAATGCATAATAAAACTTTAATTGTTATCAACTACTACTTATTCCTTACATATGTGTCCAAAACTTAGTCTTAGCATACACGATTCTCTTAGGACTTTGACAGCTACTATTTTCAAGCAAGTGAAAAAAAGAGTTTTAATTCATATGTGTTGTTTGTTTTAAAATTTGAAGGTTGATACTAAACATAGTTCAAAGGTATGTAAAATTTGTAGCCACATTGCCACAATGGCAAAGAGATGTAAGAAACGTAGAAAACCTTTTCAGAAAGAGAAGGTTAGATCAATATGAAGGCTTTGTAATATTTTAAAAGCACTAAATAAAATTTATTGAGCAAAAATGACAAAGAAAACATGTTCACTTGTTGGTAAGAATGTTACATGGATAGTAATGTTAAACTAAAAAAGCAAGACAAAAGATTAATCCAGTAAAAATGTAAATACAAATTCAACAATATAAATTCAACTAATGGGATAATATTATCATAAGGAAAATATTAAACATAGTGATGGTCACATGGTATGTTTATGGTATGAAAGAGTACCCACACCGAGCATAGTAAGCAGAAGTAGGCTTCAATATAAGATTATCTTAATCCCAACAAATTCCACTTTAAATGATTGTAAGTTACATGTTCATAGTTAGATATTTCAATGAGTATCAAGAGTAAGTAGAACATACTTAGAGATGAACCTACATTTTTAAATATGTTCAGTAATAAATAAAACTTTTTTAAAATATTAAAGTACACAAATAGATGATATTACTCACTATTTAGATTGGGGGAAAATATCTAGAAATGAAGTGAAAATTTGTACTTGCCAAAAAGCAAAGTTTGAATTAAAAAGGATAGTCATCAAGCTTAAATTTTATTAGGAAATTGACACATAATGCTAATTCTTTAAAATTAAAAATTAACAATCCAGTCAAAAAAGATAAACTTTAACCTCAACAACTAAGCTGGATATTCAGAAATTGAATTGTCACAGTTGTAATTCTCTCATAAAAGACTAATATCATTAATTAATTTATAATCACCTGTAGTTATTCTGCTTTGGTAAAATATCTTAAGTAACTTTCTGACTGGGTATATCTTATAATTATTTATTTAATCATCTAGTCTATTATTTGCATTAAAGTAATTGACAAAATGGTTCATTTCTAGAACTTATCTATCTCTCTTTCTTCTTCACCTTCAACTATAAATAGTTGAAATCTGTTCCACTCAAATCCATATACCCTTTTCCTATTTGGCTCTAAAGTTTTCAACTTTGGCTTCATTGATTCTTCTATTAACTTGTGTGTCTCAAAACTCGAAGAAAAAGATGCTGGAAATGTTCTTCACATTAGCTTTCTCATCAGTTCCTTTGATCCTCTATTTTCCACCAATGAGAAGCTTCAATCTCTTTGTAGAAACCATAGAAGAGACGTTGAAATCAACTTCAGTATACACCAACAGGGTTAACCATGGCTTAAGGGGAGCTTGGTCAAGGGTCTTGAATTGTGTGAGTCGAAGCAGAAGGTAGATTCAAGAATAGCATGGAACCAGATCTTTATTACACAGTCCTAGATTTCTTTTCTAGTTTATATTTCAATCTTCCATTTTCTTTTCTCTTTCATTTAGTTTTAATTCCCACCATAGGCTATGTTCATATGATGTTAGGAGTTGCTTTTGAGGAATGCTTGCTCTTGCTGCGGGATCATGTTGAGTATATTTTTTGTAAAATTTTAATTGATGCCAGTTTGGTGAATGTTATTGGAGAAATGTCCCATGAAAATGTTATCCATGAAATCTAGGTTTGTGTATAAAATGGGAATTGATAATTTAATAATAATTGATGGTTCCTTCTTAAAGAATTATTGTTTGTAAATCTTTTTGATAAATATTTTGTAAAATGAAAATGAGTTCAAACATGTGACAAAATGTCCCACTTATGTTAATTAATTAATAATATTTAATAGGAGAAGAATATAATTAAGTTAAAAGAAAGTTGTTTGTTGGTTATTAGCAACAATACTATCTGCTCAACTAGTTTAGTCGGACTATGGTCGGGCTCGAATATGGTCGAGTCTCATTAGGTATAGGTTCAGGTTTAAAAACTAGACTCGGTCGATATTCAAGATCGGGTAAGGGACAAGCATGACTCAACCTACCCATGGTCATTCTTTCGTCATGTTTGTATGTATGTCACTTTAATTGTGTATGATGAATTCTCAATTATTTCATCATCTACACATGATTAAAAATATATATTCATATATTATTTTATATGTTAAATTCTATTTTAGGAAGATTGGTGTGACTGTGGAGGATATGTGATGAGTGAGTGAATATTGTATTTTAATTTTAGGAATTTTTATTTATGAATCTGTTTTTAATTTTGGGTCCATTGTTTAGCGTTCATTTTTTGTTATACTCATTTTAGGAGGAGGGAACCCAAATTCCATTCATCTCTATCACTTTTACACTTCATTGAAATTCGTTTTGCCTCTTTTATGCTCTGCTAGGGTTTTCTCTTCATTTTTGTTTTTCATTCTTCCTCTTCATTTCGGTTTTGCTTCCATTTCCATGGAAGGCTAAATTTCTGTACTAAATTTCTTTGGTAATATATCACAACTATTGAGTTTTTATTATTAATGCTTTTTCGGTTTCTTTACTATTGATTTCTCTATCCTATTTATGAATGTGGTTTGCTTAATTCCATTATTTAGAAATTGGTTTGTGAGTTTATCTCCATTTAGTTGATTTATTCTCTAATGCATGAACGCTTAGTTTGTGTGAATTTGTTAATGTTCCATGCTTATGTTGATTTTGCTTAGTTAAAGGCTTAGGTTGTGAAAATTAGGAAGATAATAGTTAGAATCTGAAATTAATCTTTTGAAATCGGGGATTGAGCTATGAACAAACAATCCAAAATTATCTAGTTGTTTTATTACACTGCTTACTTATTGTTTATGCATTACTTTGTGTTCTTACCAATCAACAACAAACCCCTCCCCCCTATGTGTGTGAGTATAAGGTGTTTGAATCTTTGCTTGAAAGATAATCCTTGGGAAACGACCTAGGAGTCACTTCCTAGTAACTATAGTTTTTAATTGTTATATTATTTGCATCGGGTACGACCTCGATCACTACTTCAATCATAGGCATACGACCATATCTTGATTCTTGCACCAAGATTGTACGACAACAAAATATAGTTTTATTCATTGGTAAAAATGTATAATTTTTTATATACTAGTTTAATTTAATTTAACTTTTGTAGTACTTTAATTTAATTTATATGCTATAAATTTAATTTATATACTAACTTATTTTTAATTATGTCAAAAAGGTAGTCACGATGAATATTATGAGACAAGTCCTTGATATTTGTCGTGTTAGAAATTTATAATTTATAATTAAGGTGGACATCATATATTTGATACAATGATATCACCTATTTATTTCCGAGATTATATTATAAATGATCTAATTACTGGCTCCCCTTAAATTTCTAAAAGCTGATAATGGATATGGGCTTAATGGGTGGGTACCCATCAGGTTAACCTATAGGGGATAATGAGAACCTTATAAGTTAACGCATAAGGAAGGTTATGGTCCCTAACACACCAAATCAGATTCAGTTTTCTCTTCTCCCCATCAGAGTGAAAACACAAGTCCCAAGAGAAATAAGAGATTTGGTTGAGGAAGGTCATCATACCACAAAACCTCTTTCAGAAACGTAGATCAAAGGAGCACATCCAGGAACATGGATTCAGGTATGACACTGCATCCTTTGTTTCATATATGTGTGTTGGAATCATGAGATTCAAGATCTTAGGATTGGTATTTCACCAATCATAAGGAATTCCAAACAAATGGTATTAGAGCATAGGTTCTGAATTTTATGATTCTCCATACAGGGTGTTTTCCCAAATCTTGTATGAAGCCTAATTTTAATTTGGGGATTTTATGCTTCCGTATCATGTCATAAAGATTGAGTATTTAGGGTTTGAATTGTTTTTCAATAAAAGACTGGTTTTATTATATGCTTCTGCAATCTGAATGTTGCATTACTATCATGGATTGCATTATTGGCATGCATTACACGTGAAAGATATTGAAATGGAATTAAATACGCAAGATTTAATAGCTTTGTGGTAAATGTAAAGAAACATTTTGTTTTCCTTGATGAATCATGTACGTACATCATGATTCTTTTGTGATAAATTCAGAATGACAGTGTTGTCTGGTATTCTTTTGTCATATTACTTTTGTTGATTGTTGCAGAATGTTTCTAACTTAAATTTATGCAATCTGATTGATGGTATTGTTCTATGATATTAGATTGTGAATAATCACCTAATTTGTTTAGTTGTGCATTTTTTGATTTCGCTGCAGAAAGATTTATTTGTAAAAATTTTGAATTGTGCAATTGGATTTAATGTACTATTCTCGTGCGACACAATTTTTTTTGTGTGTGGTGAAATTATCATACTTGTTCTATGATAATCAAAGTGTACATACTTTTAGTGACTTATGTTGCTATTGCATCTGTGCAAATGTTTATATCCAAATACTTTCTTTGTACTATTTCTTTAAATAACTTGCATTGTTTTGATTTGGAATTATATTGTTATAATGTAGGATTAGATTTGCTAATCATAAAATATATCAAATCTGAAGGTTTTAATTCCAAAATGATATATTTTTTGTAATTGACTCATTGTGTTTTTCTTTTGTCTGGTAATTATTTTGAATTAATTAATGTAATATGTTGCCAAAGTAACCTCTACTATGGAAATTAATTGAAATTACACAGATGAGTATGAGATTATTTATGCGAATTGTGTTCAGCCCAAAGGAAGATACAATTTGACCAAATAATAACATACCTATGATGATAATATGTAACAGTTGTAAATTTTCTTTTTCATGTGAATAATAGTCGATCCATAGAAAGGCTACTGTTTGACAGGACTAATTGTTAATATTTGATCATTACATTTAGAGTACCACTTACAAATTGATTTCTCTGTCCAAAGACTAGAAATTGATATTGTGCTAGGTATCGTGTTATGGGTCTATTATTTGAACATGTCTTGTTTTTTATATATATTACATGACTTGTTTGTTTAGATTTGAACATGTTATTAATTCTTTGTTCTGTGGATTCAGTGTCTTTTACCAATACTGCAAATTTTTCTGCTCAAATCAGTAACATTCCATTGCTGAATGGGACAAACTTTAAGGTCTGGAAGGAAGCCGTAGAAATTATTCTCGGTTGTATTGATTTGGATCTGGCACTTTGTGTGGAGAAACTCATTTCCACTACGGAAAACCTCGATGAGGATAAAAATGAGAAATGGGAACGCTCTAACCAAATGTGCCTGATGATCATGAAACGCTCTATTCCATATGCGTTTATGGGAGGAAGATACAATTTGACCAAATAATAACATACCTATGATGATAATATGTAACAGTTGTAAATTTTCTTTTTCATGTGAATAATAGTCGATCCATAGAAAGGCTACTGTTTGACAGGACTAATTGTTAATATTTGATCATTACATTTAGAGTACCACTTACAAATTGATTTCTCTGTCCAAAGACTAGAAATTGATATTGTGCTAGGTATCGTGTTATGGGTCTATTATTTGAACATGTCTTGTTTTTTATATATATTACATGACTTGTTTGTTTAGATTTGAACATGTTATTAATTCTTTGTTCTGTGGATTCAGTGTCTTTTACCAATACTGCAAATTTTTCTGCTCAAATCAGTAACATTCCATTGCTGAATGGGACAAACTTTAAGGTCTGGAAGGAAGCCGTAGAAATTATTCTCGGTTGTATTGATTTGGATCTGGCACTTTGTGTGGAGAAACTCATTTCCACTACGGAAAACCTCGATGAGGATAAAAATGAGAAATGGGAACGCTCTAACCAAATGTGCCTGATGATCATGAAACGCTCTATTCCATATGCGTTTATGGGATCTATATCTGAGGGTGAAAGTGCAAGGAAGTTCCTTGAAGAAATAGAACAATTTTTTGCCAAGAATGAAAAGGCAGAGACGAGTAGCCTTTTGGCTAAACTCATCTCCATAAAGTATAAAGGCAAAGGGAACATAAGGGAGTACATTATGGATATGTCTAATCCGCATCAAAACTCAAGTCACTTAAGTTAGAGTTTGGTGATGACCTGCTCGTGCACTTGGTTTTGATCTATCTTCTTGCACACTTTGGGCAATTCAAAGTGAGTTATAACACTCAGAATGACAAATGGTCCCTTAATGAGCTTATATCTCATTGTGTGCAAGAGGAAGAGAGGTTGTAGAGAGATAAGGTTGAAAGTGTCCACTTGGCTATGACCCCTCAAAATAAGAAAAGAAAGAGCAATAAGGGTGTTGCGAAAGGGCCTTCTTAGCAAAATAAATTGAAGAGTAATGAGAAATTTACATGTTACTTCTGTAAGAAGCAAAGACACATGAAGAAAGAGTGTCCTAAATATGCCTCATGGCGTGTAAAGAAGGGTAAATTTCTAACTCTTGTTTGTTCTAAAATTATTTTGGCTTTTGTACCCAATGATACTTGGTTGAGTTGAGCTTCCTATGCATGCACTTGTTACCTTTTGTTCATCACCACCAGCACATGGTTACAAAATAGCATATGCGCTACTTGCTCATGTCTTCACGTTGTGTGTTGGAGCAAGGCAATGGGTTTCAATCATTTTTTTTTATTTCTTGAACAACTTGTCTCAGCTTCTTCCTTCGTAGTGCTTATATGTAAAATGGGAAATCAAATGAAGGGAAAAAACCAAAAATGGGGTTCTAGAAAATTTGGATTTTTATTGATGAGGTATGTAAGGCAATGTAGGTTGAGATGAAACAAAGAAGAATAAGGTTTGGGTTTGTTTCAAACAAAAGGAGGAAAAATATGAGGGAGGGATCCTTGAAAAAGTGAAACCCAGTGAATGAATGATTTGATAGAAGGATTGATATATTAAGAGATGAAGATGAATTGTTTAGTGGGAGAGAGAGGTAATAAGGCTACTTTTGTTGTGAGTTGTTACACAGTGATGATGTATGTGATGTGGGAGAAGTGGCCATACAAGGAGATGAAAGAAAAAAATAGTGAAATGGGCACATGAATGAACAAGATCTAGAGGTTGTAACTTTCATTTTTTAGAGAGTTTGTGAAGAATGGGACCACCATGAAGTGAGGAAGCAACAAGATCCCCCAGAACAAGGAGAAATGCCCCACTTTTTGCACAGTTACCCCCATATGAAAGTTGACAAGATATTTATATGAAGCAATGTCTTTCACTCTTCTTCCTTCAAGTAGCGGTGCCCTATAATGTATTTTATTATCTCCATCAAAGTTACGTTTCATACCTAAATACTTCATGCTAAAAGATACATTTTGTGTGCCTTTTGGTTGTGCAATGTTACACTTTGTAACATCTTCAGATTTGTTTATTTTATTTTTAATAATAACATTACTACAACCAAAGATTTGATACTCACTTGATAACATTAGTCCTCATACATCTAAAATTGCAATACTTTGGTATTTTGAAGAAGAGAAAAAATTATTTTTAGATTTTATAAATATAGGCCGGACAAAATTGAGTGTTCACAGCAGGAACTTTCAGTAACTAATTACCCATTTGTGTAATCGATTACCTAAGGCTGTTGTTTGAAATCTGGGATTTTTCTATGTTGAGTAACCGATTACTTACTTTGAGTAACCGATTACTCTGACCAGTATTTAAGTTTCCCTCCTCATTTTTCAAACACTTCTTCTTCTTCCTCAAACCCCTCTTTTCGTATTCACCCTAGTTTTCTTCTAAAATCTTCATTTTTGATCTGATATGCGTGATTTTTGAGTCGTTTCATATCACTTTTTAAATTCTAAACACTTTTATTCCATAGATTTCGTGTTTAGTGGCCTAAATAAAAAATCCTCAAATCTCTCAAACCTCAAAAACCTCAATCAATGGCTAAGAAGCAACGTACCAATGTGTCTCCAAGAAGTAAGGTACTTCATCTTTTGAAGCTAACCCTTTGGATTTGGCACGTCTTCTTGCCAATGATGAACAACACAAAGTTTTCTCAGAACATTTCCTTAGACGATCCATATTTGCTTCTAAGTATGGCAATGTAAGTAACTTTGAGTTTGAAGATTTCCATTTCCCTATTCTACTTAGGGAACAAGATATTTTTTATTTTTGTGAGAAATAAAATGCCTATTATCCTGAACTTGTTAAAGTATTTTACTATAACTTGAACTTTAGGAAGAATCGTTTAACATCGAATGTGAAAGGAAAGGAAATTGTTTTAGATGTTAAAACTTTTAGTTCAATATGCTGTAATATACCTTCTCAAGATAGCATAAAAGATTTCGATCTTGCATGTGAATAAGATAATTATGATAGAAAAGAATTCTACTACTTGATGTGTAGATTCTCTAAATGGGAAATAAAAATGCGTAAGCAACTAGCGATAGGTGAAACTGTAAAGAGTAGAGATATCCTTACTGTAGGAAATCTCAATCTCGAAGATCATTTGCTTCATTACTTTATGAGCTATGTCATTCTTCCAAAAATTTCAAATCATTCTCAAATTAATGACATGGAACTGCAATTTATATATGCTCTTAAGCATAACCTTTCAATCAATTGAGTTTTGACAATAATGAGACATATGTGTTCTGTTTGAGATACTCACAATCCTTTGCCTTATGCAATCTTCATAACCAACATGCAAACGAAGTTGAGCATATTTTGAAAGACATAAGGAGATGCTAAGGAAGTCTTACCAAGTAAAAATGAAAATTGGATTTCCAAATAGCATAATCGGTGGTTCATAAAGTGACTAAAAATCACATTGATAAGCAGATTAATATAAAGGCGCATTCAGTTTCAGAAAGACTGAAATTGTTAGCCAATGGTCCAAGGGGGAGATTGTGAAGAAGATCTTGCTCTTGAGCTTGACACGATTTTGATGGAGACACCAACATCACATAAAGAAGAAAATGAAAAATACTTATGAAGAAAATGAAGATAAAGCTTCAAGGAATTAGATTCTAAGTCTTTAGATACTTCTATCCTTATACTCTACTATATTCATATGGAAGTAATGTTCAAAAGTATTTTAAGAGTAAATTGAAAACTACAAGTATAAATGAAAACAATTTTCAAAATATTGTGTAACAGGTTACTAGATCCAAGTAACAGGTTACCAAAACTAAGTAACATGTTACATGAGTGAGAAACGAGTTACCCATCAAAAACTGAACAACGTAATCGATTACACCCAGTTGAGTAATCGATTACACATTGTAGTAATCAGGTATTTAGTTGAACATAATACTTGGGTAATCGATTACATCCTGTAGGCAACTGATTACACTGTGTGACAAACAGTTATTCAATTGGATAGAATGTTTGGGTAATCGATTACATCCTTTAGGTAATCGATTACACTGTGCGTTAATCGACTACTCAGTTGGAGAGAATGTTTTGGTAATCGATTACATCGAGGCTGTAATCGATTACTCGGAGTTGTTGCACCAGTTTTCAGATTCAAACTACAAAGGCTTTCTCTCCAAACGAAATGGTTTCATTCCAATCAATTCGTACATTTTCAAAGAGGTGTTATCACTAATCGGAAAGCCTATTTAAAGTCATTGAAACTTATAAATTCAACATATAACTCATATACACAATCTAAACTTTTCTGAAATACTTATTTTACACTTTTTGCAACTTGTTCTTAACTTTCAGATTATATTTTCTGATGTTGCTTCAAGTGTGGTTTTTCAAAGATATTCAAACCTTCTGAGCATTATTATTAAGTGTATAAAGGGTTATTGGATTGTATGAGTTCATAGTTTCAAATATTGTAAAGGCAATCCTTGCCATAGTTAAAGTTTTCTTCATCTAATTTGTTGAATTACTTTCTTGCACAAGGATGTGATAAGAAAAGGGATAGAGTCACTTGAAAAGGTTGTTTTCCAAAGAGTAATATAGGTATTAGAGAGTGAGTAAGGTATAAGGAAATCTCAGGCTGAGAAATTGTAATTGCTACTCTTAATATCTAGTAAAGAAATCTCTTGTGCTGTAAGAGTACTGGGCGTAACCTTCAGTGGACAAGAAGGTGAATCAGTATAAAAATCTTTGAGTATTCTCTTCTCCCTTATCTCCTTATATTTGTTTGTGATTTTTCTGCAGAACTTTTTCCGCTGCTACTAACTACGATAATTGTAGAAAATCTGTCAAAGTTTTAAGACAACTAATTCATCCCCCTTTTTGTTGTCATCTTAGTCTTACAATGTCTTATCCTACACTGGTTACATTATTAATGGATTCACATTTTATACGAAAAAACAAGATGATCAAAATTAAAATGCAAAATAGTGGTGTGACTCTTGTTGCTCGAACTTTACACATGTCAAGTGCAAAAGATAGAAACCCAATATATGTGAACACGTTATACTTTGGGGTGATTGAACGAATATGAGAATTGGATTACCCAATGTTTTTTAAACCAGTTTTCTATTGTATATGGATTGATAACAACAATGGCTTCTGATTTAATGAGTTAGGGCTCATGAATGTTGATCTTAATAAGCCGTGATATAAAGATTATCCATTTATTCTAGCATCACAGGCTCAACAAGTATACTATGTTAGTGACCCAACTGATATGAAATGGTTCATTGTTCTTTTAACCAAAAAAATAATTGGCAATAATATTGATGACCAAGAATTTGAAGATATTAATGGTGAAGATGATCCTTTTTTGAGACATATCAGTCGTGTGAGAGCGACCCAACTACAGATGATGATTTATATACAAGAGATGATCACAATGAAGGGCTTTGAGTGAATCAATATGTTCCTCCAAACAATGTTGATATTACAAGCCAAAAACAATCCAAGAAATTGAAAAAGTAGATGCATGTAGTCTATGTATAATTATAGCTTAATTTTGATTGTTTGTAATTTAAATAAATTTGTTTGTTTGTAATTTGCATAATTTTGTTTGTTTCTAATTTGCATAATTTTTTTTTTTAATTTCATTAACTTTTTTGTTTGTAATTATGTACTCTACGAAAATATAATTGGCAAGATATTCACTATTTGTAGTTTGTATTGTAATGATGTTAATATAACCAATTTATGGTTTCTATTAATGTGTTTGTATTGTTGAGAATGTACAAATGTCTATGTTGTTCATATTGTATGTGTTGCTAATAAATGTATATACAAGTATTATTGTGTACAAATCAACAGTGAATTCTAGGGGTAGCCCTGTCATGTGCTGTTATAAAGGATTAATACAATAGTGCTTTTATAGAGAGCGTGGTTGTATATTTATGAATAATACAACATCTTTTTTTTAAGTATGTGTTGTTATATATATGCAATACAACAGTGCAAGGATAAGCGTTGCTAATATGCATATACATTGCGCTATTTATATATGAAATATAGGACATCGCTTTTTGTATGATTTGTTATTGTATATATGCAATACAATAGAGTAGAATAAGCATTGTTGGAGAAATGTGCCATGAAAATGTAATCCATGAAATCTGGGTGTGTATAATATGGGAATTCATAATTCAATAATAATTGATGGTTCCTTTTAAAAACAATAAATGAGAGAATACAAATTACGTCTAACTAATTGATGTTATGTAGTATAATATGGATCTTTATATTATGACAATAGTATCATAATGTTCATTATTTTGTAACAAATTCTTGGTAACTCGTATTTTTGAAGTTATTTGTTCAAAAGTGTTAGGAACGTTATTGAAATTGCTAAGCTAATGTACTCCTTAGCAATGAGAAAAAAACTAATATTAAACATGTTTACATATCCTAAGAATAGTGATGTCTAAATTATCATGAATGCACTCGAGGAATTTTGTATGAATAACTTTTTTGGTGCAAATCCAAGTAACTTAAGCATTTATTTTGAAGGTATAAAGGATGATGTAAGATGGGATTTACTAAATATTGTTACGGGTTTTCAAGTGTGTTAATTTTCAATGTCACTATTTAGTTGACAAAACTCTTGCCAATTGAGATCATGGGCCAGTGGGATTCTATCCGACATGGGTAGATGTCAGTTGATTATTTCAACGTCATTGACATTTCACAGTTATTATTTCAGTATTGCTGACATTACACACTTATTGGGCAACAAATTTCTAATTCTTAAAGCTAATTTTACAAATATTGATAGGATGCAAAGTGTCCCTTTGGGGTAAAAAAATATTTCACTTCAAAACATCGAGACAACCTAATTATATTCCATTTGGAAACTCTTGAAATAATATTAAAAAATAGCAATTAAATGTTTTTTGCTATTTATTATTCGTAAGAGGAATTAATACATAATAGAATTTGAGGAAGACATAGCATGAGCAAAAAAAACATTATTAATGTTTAATCATAACACTGCAAAAAATAGAACATAATTAGTTATGTAACTTAAGTATATATCATCCGCAGAAAAAAAATAACTTAAGTATATGTATAGCATGATTTTAATTTTCATAAGAGTAATTAATATGTAAGGGGAAGACATAGCATATGCAAAACAAAGAATATAATTAACTCTTAACCATAACAGCCAAAAAAAACAAAGTTTGAATTAAAAAAGGATAGTCATCAAGCTCAAAATTTTATTAGGAAATGGACACATGATCCTAATTCTTTGAAATTAAAAATTAACAATGTAGTAAAAAAAAGGTAAACTTTAACCTCAACAACTGAGCTGGATAGTCAGAAATTGAATTATCACAGTTGTATTTCTCTCATGACAGGCTAATGTCATTAATTAATTTATTATCACCTGTAATTACTCGGCTTTAGTAAAATATCTTTAGAAACTTTCTGACTGGATATATCTTATCATTAATTATTTAATTATATAGTCTATTATCTGCATTAAAGTAATTAAGAAAAGGGTTCATTTATAGAACTTATCTATCTCTCTTTCTTCTTCACCTTCAACTATAAATAGTTGATATCTGATCCACTCAAATCCATGTACCCTTTTCCTATTTGACTCTAAAGTTTTCAACTTTGGCTTCATTGATTCTTCTATTGACTTGTGTGTCTCAGAATTCAAAGAAAAAGATGCTGGAAATCTCCGAAGCACAGAATCATCGAACACTCTCGCGTGTCGGTATCTGACACGTATCCGTATCAGATACGTATTATACCCGACACACGTATCCGTATCCGTGTTTTCGCCGCATAAAAACATTCCTCCTAGAGTAGTTGTTATTACCAATAACAAAAACACTCTGTTATAGCCATTTCTATACATTCAATATATTCTACTAATAGAAGAATACATAGACCTGAACATAGTAAAATAAGAAATTGAAAGATTTCATTGAAATTGTTCGTTTGGAAATTTCCTGAAAAATTAATCATGGAAATGTTCTTCACATTAGCTTTCTCATCAGTTCCTTTGATTCCCTATTTTCCACCAATCAGAAGCTTCAATCTCTGTGTAGAAACCATAGAAGAGACTTTGAAATCAACTTCAGTATATACCAACAGGGTTAACCATGGCTTAAGGGGAGCTTGGTCAAGGGTCTTGAATTGTGTGAGTCGAAGCAGAAGGTAGATTCAAGAATAGCATGGAACCAGATCTTTATTACACAGTCCTACATTTCTTTTCTAGTTTATATTTCAATCTTCCATTTTCTTTTCTCTTTCATTTAGTTTTAATTCCCACCATAGGCTATGTTCATATGATGTTAGGAGTTGCTTTTGAGGAATACTTGCTCTTGTTGTGGGATCATGTTTAGTATATTTTTTGTAAAATTTTAATTGATGCCAGTTTGGTAAATGTTGTTAGAGAAATGTGCCATGAAAATGTTATCCATGAAATCTGGGTTTGTGTATAAAATGGGAATTGTTAACTTAATAATAATTGATGGTTCCTTTTAAAAAAATTATTGTTGGTAAATCTTTTTGATAAATATTTTGGCAATATGAAAATAAGTTCAAACATGACAAAATGCCCCACTTATGTTAATTAATAATATTAATTCGGATTAGAATATAATTAAGTTAAAAGAAAGTAGTTTGTTGGTTATTACAACAACAACACTAGCTGCTCAACCAGTGGCGGAACTATGAAGGGACAGGAGGGGGCAGTTGCCCCCCTGGATTTTTTTTAAATTTTTTTGAATACTATATTATTTTTACTATTTTTCTATCGGAAAATATTTGTTGTCTCACTTCATGTGTCATTTGATCTAAAAAATACTTAAATATTAAACTTTTAAATTATGAAATGTGACACATAGAGTATTACACATTTTTTGGAACAGATGTACTTCATTTACTTATACCTGACTCACGTCTTTATAGACATATTTGAAGTTCACATATTTCTTTAATATATAGCTTAATAAATAAATATAGTGCAACTTGTGTGGTTCTTTAAAAATTATATATAGTTGATCAAGTTCTCTTATACATTTAGATGTTGATCAAGTTCTCTTACACTTGATGAAATATGTTATGTATGTATTAATAATATATTCTAAAGATACTTATAAGTCATTTAATATTCATAATATATATTTTTTGTCCAAAATTTCTATCCAACAAGTTTCAATGAGCAATGAAGATTAGTTTAAAATCTCAATGTCAACATTTTAATTTTTGTGTCGTTATCCAATCAAGTTTGACAAAATTTCTATCATATGTCGTTAGTCGTATCTTGCATTATCAATTAATTCGTCTTATTTTATCTATTGTGGTTTTTACCGTATGTCGTCAGTCATATATTGCATTATCAAGTAATTCATCTTATTTTATCTAGCAGATAACATATTGATTTATATTTTAAAGGAAATAGTTAAAATTTTATCTCTGGTCTCCTCGTAAATATTTTCGTTATTCAATTAATTTTAATTATAATTTATAATTAAATATCATCGCCCCTCCTAAAATTTTGATCAAGATCCGCCACTGCTTGGTTGGTAGATTCTAGTGCTACTACTCACATTAGTATCACTATGCAGGATTGCATGTGGAGCCGACAACCAAGTGATGATGAAAGATTCATCTTTGTGGGTGATGGCAAAAGGGTTATAGTTGAGGCTATTGGAACATTTTGACTATGTTTAAGAATTGGTTTTCATTTGGATTTATTTGAGACATTTGTTGTACCGTCTTTTAGGCGGAATTTAATTAGAGTTTCCATCTTGGACAAATTTGGTTTTTCTTGTTGTTTTGGAAATAATAAAGTTAGTCTCTATCAAAATTCAAATGTTGTTGGTTCTGGTTCTTTAATTGATAATTTGTATGTGCTTGATGTTTCCAGTTCCATTAATGAAATACTGCAAACAAATTCACGTGGTACAAAATGAAAAGTAAAAGAGAATTCAGCCACCTTATGGCACAAGCGTTTAGGTCATATATCTAAACAAAGAATTCAAAGACTTTTGTCAGATGAAATTATTGACCCTTTAGATTGATCAGACTTTGAGGTCTGTGTTGAGTGCATAAAGGGAAAACATACAAACAAAAGGAAGTTAGGTGTCGAAAGAGCTAAATATGTCTTAGAACAAATACATACAGATATATGTGGTCCTTTCCCTATGGCTTCCTGGAATGGACAACATTATTTTATTACGTTCAAAGACGATTAGTCTAGGTACGGCTACCTATATCTTATACATGAGAAGTCCCCATCCTTGGATGTTTTCAAGTCTTTCAAGGCTGAAGTTGAACTTCAACTTAGAAAGAAAATTAAGGCTATCAAATCTGACCATGGTGGTGAATATTATGGAAGATATGATGGATCATGAGAACAACATCCAGGGCCATTTGCGCTTTTCCTCAGAGAGTGTGAATTGTTCTACAATACACTATGCTAGGCAAACCTAGCATGAATGGTGTTGTTGAGCGATGAAACCGAACTCTTAAGGATATGGTGAGAAGTATGATTAGTCATTCTTCCTTACCAGAGTCTAGAGTCTCTTTGGGGGGAAGCTTTAAAGACCGCAATTTACATCCTTAATAGGGTTCCAAGTAAAGCAGTTAACAAAATCTCATATGAACTTTGGACTAATAGAAGACCAAGCTTGAAACACTTGCACATTTGGGGTTGTCGAGCTGAGGCGCGGCCTTATAGACCGCATGAAAGAAAATTGGACTCTAGAACTATTAGCTGTTATTTTGTTGGCTATGATGAACGCTCTCGGGGCTATAAATTTTATTATCCCACTTCAAGACTCTTTTTTGAGACGGGAAATGCAATTTTTCTTGAGGAAGTTGATTTTGGGAAGGAAGATAACATAAGGAATGTTGTCTTTGAGGAAAAACCTGTCACTGATAGTGAACAAGTTCTTGTGCCTATTAACATTCAAGGAATAAATTCGATAATATAAGATAATGTTCAGAATATTGTCCTTGACAATATTTCAGAACAAGACAATAATGAGGTTCTGTAACGCCCCGAAAATTACTCCAAAAAATCTTGCTCAAAAATGGTTTTTTTTTTTATAATGATGCTATATAAAATTTATTTCCTTATATTCGTTTCATTTTCGGAACATCACTCTAAGTAACATACAATGCCGAAAAGCAAAAACACCATTACCTAAAGCTAATAAAAATATAACTCAATATAACTTTGAATCATACTTCATTAGAATATCATGAAATGTTGGTACAAAGTACAAGGCGGAACCTAATCGTCGTCCAAATAAAACTACTCCAAAATAAATACCCTACACAGGTACACTAATCAAAAAGCACAAGGGCCTGTGTAGATATAACGGTTTCCCTCAATCCTCCATGCCTCTCCTGGGACATTGAAAAGCGGTAACTCAGAATCCTGGCAGAATGATCCATCTGAACAAAACGCGAATAGAATACAAACAAAAAGAAGAGGGAGTAAGACATCTAATGAATATTAGTCATTGACGGCATGGAATTACACGGAATATCACATCCAGAAAGACCTGCATAATAAACACAATATATACATCACATATAAAATGCACAATGATGAATGATGTTATAATCTCAGATTATGAGGATCAGAGTCCACAATCTCAATGTATGAATGTTATGCTTGTTTCATCCATCCTTTCACCAATATCCTCCCAATGTACTATTCGGAAATAACCAAGAGTGCAGGTCCCATAGCAAGCCGATTTGAACACACCAAAATTATTCCTCGCAAGTAAGGGTGGAAACAGGCCAGGCCAGGCTTTACCTTAAATAGGTCCAGCCTATATAGCATATAGGAGCCTAGGCCTGGCCTGTTAGCATGTTTAAATAAAATTCAAAGCCTGAGCCTGACCTGTTTAAAAGTCTGGTCTGGCCTGTTAGCCTGTTTAAAGGCTTATTATACTATATGGTCATGAAATAGGCTACTATGTCTACATTTAAATGGGCTTATAGGCCTACTTTTAGTTAGGCCCATCTAATTCTAATAATTAAATTATATTTTTGTATACATTTTTATATTAATATTACATATATAATAATATTATTTATATTAAAATAGTATAAATTCAACATTCATATATAATATAACTAAATAGGTCGGCATGTTAGGCTTAATAGGCCTTTTAGGTGGCCTAAAGTCTGGCATGTTAAGCTAAATAGGCTTTTTAGAAAGTCTGACCTGTTAATGAAAACAGTCTGGCCTGGCCTAGCTATAGGCCACGTAATAGGCCCCTGATAGGCGGTATGGCCTGTTTCCACCCTTACTCGCAAGGATATATGATCGATTTGTTCTGAAGAACTGTCCCTTTCAGGACGGTGTCGTATCAAACATTTTCTGGGCATCCCTCTCATTGATCCTGATTGCAAAGAGGGGTTGTCAGAGATCTTCTAGTTCGCGCTGTGAGAACTGTCTGATCCAACAGAATACCTCATCCAAGAATACAAGGGACTCGTCGCACCTAGACTCACCCTCAAGTCTTTGTTGATGAGCCACCGCCATCGTCGTCCCTCTCAACATCTCGGGGCTCGTTCGTCTCCCGTAAATTTCATTTCCACTACTTCATTATCCATAATGAGTATGCACACTAACCGAGGTTAGCCGATTAAATCTTTTAATCATTATTTTATATGATCGGCCCAACCTAAGACATCTCCCAGATGAATGCTTCTTGTGGAACCCGATCTTACGTCAACACGTAAATAGAGGAATAACAACCCTACCACTACGAACCATCGTTGAATCACCCTAGACAACCACGTGGCCAAACTTCTTACGGTCAGATGACCTCACTGCATGGTATCATGTAATCCTTTTTTGGGCATCGCCCTAATCACGACATCACAGTCGGAAACCTTGCCCTAAATAGGCGCAAGAACAAAGGTACTTGTATAAGTTTGTCGATTTCGGGAACCGGGTTCAATCATCTGAGTCACGGTCTTTCCCAAGGGTAAATACACTTCACACCCAAGCTAGGGCTATTGCCTAAGCAATTCCTTACTTTTATTACTTTCAAGAATTTCATATAGTTATTTACCTTTATAACTTCTTGATGACAAACATGCCATTAGGCTCTCGTATATATGAGAGTTATCGTTCAGACGACTTAAAAAGAAGTCATGTATGTATGGAGCCCTGTCGCTCGAGCGAGAGCTATCTCGCTCAAGCGAGGGCACATCAATTTTGAAGCATTTGTGGCTTAAGCGAGAGCTGTCTCGCTTAAACAAGAAAACAATCAATTCTCTTGGTGCCTATTTTAGCTCAAGCGAGAGTTGTCTCTCCCCGAGCTAAAACACTTGTTTTCTCTAAACACTTCTCATTCAAGTGAGAGCTGTCTTGCTCAAGCAAGAAGAGCTTGAATATCATTTTAATTACTTTTCTCAAGGAAAATATTTCACATTTATATCACATGTTTTTAAACCTTGACTTTAACAATTATCACATACATATCATTTCC
>NC_032013.1:17712704-17712957 GCF_001865875.1 Lupinus angustifolius | reverse complement strand
CATAACATAAATCGGTATAAGAAATATTGTTGTACTTAATCCAAACAAACAGACAATTGATTAAGTACAAGTTTTCTTAATACCCAAGGCAACTCCAAACTTGTGAGGGAGTTTGGATGTCCGGATGCATATTCGGACACCACTGTGTCACGATATTTTCTCCCTCGCCACAATACTTGATATTTTAAGCTATCCTAATCATACAACTTAAGAAAGTATCCGTACAAAATCCAGGCACGCAAAATAATTGATT
>NC_032013.1:17712401-17712604 GCF_001865875.1 Lupinus angustifolius | reverse complement strand
TCACCTGAGTGTGTCGGGTCGCTAGGTTCTCTGTTTGCAGGTGAGCTTACTTGACCCGGTCTCCTCTCGAACTCTTCATTACGCCAAAATAACATTAATTAGTTAACTGACGATAATAATTGTACTTCCGAAATAAATTTTTACGCGAAGATAAAACTTGCGATTTAAAATGAATTTAATTGCTTTCGTCCATCCGATTCAAA
>NC_032013.1:17709625-17712301 GCF_001865875.1 Lupinus angustifolius | reverse complement strand
ATAAAACATTTTTACTAAAACTAACCTTTTGAAATAAGATCATTAAGCTAGACTTATCATTTTTAAAGTAAGTCAATTTAAACAAAATCAATACTTTTAAATCAATATTTTTTAAGTAAATCTTACCATTTTAAAGTATTTTCACTTAACTAAGATTCAACATTTTTCAGTCATTTTACCATCTAAGACTTCATAACACTTTAAGTTTATAAAGTCAAGACTTTTAGGTAAATTTCATTATTTCAAGTATACTACTAAAACAAAATTTCATGAACATCTTAACACCTCCTAATTTTTTAGGAAAAAAAACCACAAGGGTTAGTAAGTGTTATTTTCATAGTCATGAAAAAGAATGACGCTTAATTTAATATTTTACATTAAACATCTTTTAGTTATTCTTTCCACTTTAACGTAAGTCAACTAAAATAAAGACAACATTTTTTTACGGACATCTTAACACCTCATAATTTTTTAGGAAAAACTTCAATGGTTAGTAAGTGTTAATTTCATAGTCATGAAAATAAACCCTAAGCTAAGACTTTCTACTACTTTAATATCCAAAACTTCATAACACTTTAAGTTTATGAAGTCAAGACTTTAATAAATCATATTTTATCCCAAATGATTATTTTAACTTGGAAATCAAAGAGTAGAATATGCTAAACCATTTTTAAACATAATACTTTCTAAAAATAAAACATTTTTAACAACAACTTATCAACATCATAAACTTTCAACAACAACTCATCAACATCATAAACTTTCAAGAATAAAATACAAACTTTTTCCTAAACACATTAAAGGTTCCTTTGATGTTAAAATCATCACCTTTAAACATATTCAAATACTAACAATAATTTCTAATATTTCCAAACAAATAACTCATCTAACCTTGTCCAAAGATATAGTTTTTCCATCTAAGAACAAAGAAGAAATTTCAAGATTTACAAAAGCCAAAAACTACATAAAGGTTCATATGATTTTATTATCATCCCCTTTAGTTATGCCTTCATAAAATACTTAAAGAACAAATATAAACTCTACTTTATGAACAACATAATAAAAGCGCATAACTTTCTATAAAGTATGAGAAGAAGAGAAAATAAAATACTACCTTAGTTTGTATAAGAAATTTAGTGTAAAAATGAGAGAATGGGGTGGGTTATTTATAGGAGAGTCTCACCCTTATCAAATCAGAAAATTTAATGCAAAGTAAGTACATTTAGACTAGCATAAGTGATGTGTCTAATGGTGGTAGAGTGAGAGGATTTGTTGAGTGATTTATGAGATTTTGTATAAGAAAATATGTATTTTTGCTTGTTTAACAAGCAAGCTTCTTACATGAAAGTGATGTGACATTTTCGATGACACATTCTCAATTAAACTAATTTCGAGTATTGTCGACTAATACCCAGTCAGATAATAAATATCTCCCGATTTCGGTTTACGGTTAGAACTTTGAAACACGAAATTCAGGGTGAAAAATAATTAGAAATGCGTTCTGGACAAACTTGATGTCCATCTTGACTCGAAATAATATTTCAAAGCCAATAGTGCAATCGGAATTTGATTCTGAGTTACGGAACTCAAAAACACGTTATCGGGCCGAACTCGGGCGAATTTGGGCCTGACAGCAGCTCAAACACTTTCTGTCACAGAAAATTACGAAAATATATCACAAAATACAAAATCATAAAACAAGACTAACACTCAACTAAGGTTTAGTCTAATTCAATACCGATTAATTTCTAAAACTAATTGTTGTTAAAATAAATAATTAATAAAACATATACAGAAAATTCATGGTGTTATAATTAAGACAATTACTATTGTTAGATTGTGACTCATTATGTTTTATATTATTGGATTAATATACAAATTCTTAATTTTTTAATTGATCTTATGTGTACTTGTATTAATCTGTAATTTGAAATATACTAATAATGTTTCGATTCCTTGAGTATTAATTTTAATACTATTATTTTTAATCTTATTTTGTTATACTAAAGGATTTGATGAGTTATTAGAATAAGATGATATTTCTAAGCTATTTGAAGAAACACATTACCATAGAATTTGACGTATATCTTTTTTCTAGAAATATTAATTAAATTAATAAAAAGATTATCATAATTGTTTTGTTTTTTTTTTATATTTTCCTATTAAAAAATACTTATATTTTCCTGTGAACATATCTACCATTGTTATCCTTTAATAAAATAATATAATTGTAGTAATTAAATATTCCACAAATTCTCATCCATTATATTATTTAAGAATGGAATCATGAGTGTCATAATGGTTAAGAAATTATGCAAGTAACTAACATATATTGAAAAACTGTTACAATTTTTAATATTCTTAATGTAGTATCTTCAATATTCTATTTATGTTATATTTTAATAATATTCATAAGTTGCCTTCAGTAATTGAAATTCATATTTTGTGTAATTAAGATAATTAGTATCGTTATTTTATATAATTGCATTCATAATGTTATTTCAATCACATATAAGTGTTAGATTAATTTAATAATCAATGTGGTCCATGTGCATGAAAGTCACTAATCTGAATGAAAGTGCCTAATGTGATGATGGTTGGCAATTAAATAATTAGATTAGTGGGGGTTTTGTCAACTCCTTCCCTCTCACTTCATGGGAAGTTTCCTATATGTTA
>NC_032013.1:17695231-17709525 GCF_001865875.1 Lupinus angustifolius | reverse complement strand
CGCATTAAGGACCGCTGCGTATCTGCTGAATAGGGTTCCCAGTAAAGCAGTTCCTAAAACTCCCTATGAGTTATGGACTGGTAGGAAACCTAGTTTGAGACATCTCCATGTTTGGGGTTGTCCATCAGAAGTAAAGGTGTACAACCCACATGAAAAGAAGCTTGATGCAAGAACCATTAGTGGTTTCTTCATTGGCTATCCGGAAAAGTCAAAAGGGTACAGATTTTATTGTCCTAACCATAGTACGAGAATAGTTGAGTCTGGAAATGCTAGGTTCATTGAAAATAGTCAAACCAGTGGGAGTGATAAATCACGAAAGGTGGATATTATTGAGACTTCTGATAAACCTTCTTCACCGAAGGTGTCTCCTCAAGATGTTGTTCCTCTGGTTATATTACCGTCAAATAACCCACAGAGACAACAAGATAATATCCAAAATCCACAGGATGAAATAATAGTGAATGAACCAATTAATGGAGTCATTAATGATCAAGTGATGGAAGAATCACAAGAAATAGCATTAAGAAGGTCTGAAAGGCAAAGAAGATCAGCTATTTCTGATGATTATATTGTGTATTCACTTGAGCATGAATGTGACTTAAGCATTGATAAGGATCCAGTCTCGTTCATACAAGCTATGAAAAGTGACAATTCTGAAAAGTGGCTCAATGCTATGAAAGAAGAGTTGAAATCAATGGACGATAATAAAGTTTGGAATCTAGCTGAGTTGCCCGAGGGTTCAAAACGAGTTGGCTGTAAATGGGTCTTTAAGACCAAGCGCGACTCGAAAGACAACATTGAAAGATATAAAGCTAGACTTGTCGCCAAGGGTTTCACTCAAAAGGAGGGCATTGATTATAAAGTAACTTTCTCTCCAGTTTCAAAGAAAGATTCTTTAAGAATTGTTATGGCATTGGTGGCTCATTATGACTTAGAGCTTCACCAAATGGACGTAAAGACCGCATTTCTGAATGGTGACTTAAACGAGAAAGTTTATATGAACCAACCAGAAGGGTTTGTGACCACAGGAAAGGAAAATCTGGTGTGTGAATTAAATAAGTCAATATATGGACTTAAACAAGCTTCCAGACAATGGTACATAAAGTTCAATGATACCATTACGTCATATGGATTTGTGGAAAATACTGTTGACCGGTGTATCTACATGAAAGTTAGTGGGAGCAAGTTTATAATATTAGTCCTATATGTCGACGATATTTTGCTTGCTGCAAATGATAAAGGGTTGTTACATGATGTAAAGAAGTATCTCTTTAATAACTTTGAAATGAAGGATATGGGTGAGGCATCCTATGTGATAGGAATAGAAATATTCCGTGATAGATCACAAAGATTGTTGGGATTGTCTCAGAAAGGATATATCAATAAAGTGTTAGAGAGATTCAGAATGGAAAAGTGCTCCGCAGGGATAATTCCAATCCAGAAAGGGGACAAATTCAGTGAAAAGCAATGTCCAAGGAATGATTTGGAACGTAAGGAAATGGAATCTATTCCCTATGCATCAGTGGTTGGGAGTTTAATGTATGCTCAAACATGCACTCGACCGGATATCAGTTTTGCTGTTGGAATGTTAGGCCGATATCAAAGTAACCCCGGAATGGACCACTGGAAAGCTGCAAAGAAGGTTCTAAGATATTTTCAAGGCACTAAGGATCACATGCTCACGTATAGAAGGTCAGATCATCTTGAGGTGATCGGTTATTCGGATTCAGACTATGCAGGATGTATGGACTCAAGGAAATCTACATTTGGGTATATCTTCCTAATGGCTGGAGGAGCCATTTCATGGAGAAGCGGTAGAGAGTCTACAATTGCTACGTCCACCATGGAAGCTGAGTTTGTGGCATGCTTTGAAGCCACAAATCATGCATTGTGGCTGCGGAACTTTACTTCAGGACTTGGCATTATAGATAGTGTAGCTAGGCCGCTGAAGTTTTATTGTGATAATTCCGCAGCTGTCTTCTTCTCTAAGAATGACAGGTATTCTAGAGGTACTAAACATATGGATTTAAAGTTCCTGTCAGTTAAAGAAGAAGTACGGAAACAGAAAGTGTCTATAGAGCATATTAGTACCAATTTAATGGTAGCGGATCCGTTAACTAAAGGGTTGCCGCCCAAGATTTACATTGGCCATGTAGAAAGGATGGGCATTATAGATAAGTCCTTGTTAATGTGATTATACCTGATGTATATATACATGTATGGATGTTTGCTCATTATTGTATGACACATTTGAATTCAATGAAAGTTTCGTTTCCGTAGTTAAAGTTTAAGTTATCTATATTATAGAATGTACTTGTATGGTTTTGATGAGATAACTTGATGAGTCTTTGAAAGGTAAATGAAGACTCAAATTAAAGTGAGTTGGATTATGATGATTGTGATACATGGAAGGGATCAGGTTGCCTCATATAATTTGTGACCGCCATGATTCAATTATTTCAGCTCAATTTAAAGGATGATGATTTGTAAGATTCAATAAAAGAGCGCAAGTAAAGTTATGAATCTACAAGTCATCACATGGACCAAGTGGGAGATTGTTAGATTAATTTAATAATCAATGTGGTCCATGTGCATGAAAGTCACTAATCTGAATGAAAGTGCCTAATGTGATGATGGTTGCCAATTAAATAATCAGATTAGTGGGGGTTTTGTCAACTCCCTCCCTCCCTCTCACTTCATGGGCAGTTTTCATTATATATAACTCCTCATAATATGTACATAGTGTGAGAATTCCATTTCCGAATATAAGGAATTCCATTCTGAACATAAAGGAGTGTCTAGTGCATTGTTATAGAATAGAAGGAAGAAAACTGAGTTCCTAATCATCAAGGAACTCATAAAGGGAAGGAGGAGAGGTGAAAACAAAAGGCAATCAGAGAAAGCATCAGGGAAGAACACTAGAAAGAAATAGCAATGGAACCAGGTATTCTCTAACCTTATACTGTAACATGTAAATGTCATAAATGTCAAGATCCTAAATAAAGGGTTCTTATGAACCATTAAAGGCTCAATGTAAAGTTTCTCTAAAAGTTTTAAAAGCACTAACAATAAGAATATAGAATATTCTTAATATGCATTCAATAATTAAAATTCATATTTTGTGTAATTAAGACAATTATATTATTATATTATTTAAGTGCATTCATAATTATTCCAATCACATATAAGAATATAGAATATTCATAATGTGCATTCAATAATTAAAATTCATATTTTATGTAATTAATACAATTACTATCGTTATATACTTATATATTTAAGTGGATTCAGAATGTTATTCCAATGATATATAAGAATATACAATAAAAATATGAGAATATTAGTCTAATCATTGTAACCTTCTTTAATATTTATAGATTATATATTTAATCTATATTGTTTAATCTAATATAAGAATGTACTCACAATTGATTTCAATCAGTAGTGTCATTTACTTTCATAATGTTATTAATTGTTGAAAGATATACAAACAAAATGTTTGTCTATTTTATTACTCTATTACAACCACTATATTTCATATTTTTAAATATGATTGCTTTGTAATCTTGTTATTTTTATATATTCGTAATAAAAAAGTCTTATATTTTCATGTGAATATATCTACAATTGTTATCCTATAATTAGATAATATAATGATAATAAGTAATCATCCAACAATAATGGCTAATAAATTATATTAGTAACTAATATATATTTAAAAGTTGTTATGGTGACTGATTATACTATTTTATCATTAGTTATACATCGTACGTTATATTATTTAAGAATAGATTAGTTACAATATTCTATTTATTATATATTTCAAGAATATTCATAATGTGCATTCAATAATTAAAATTCATATTTTGTGTAATTAAGACAATTATTATTGTTAAATTATTTAAGTACATTCATAATGCTATTTCAATCACATATAAGAATATAGAATATTCATACTGTGCATTCAATAATTAAAATTCATATTTTGCGTAATCAAGATAATTATTTCGTTATATTATTTAAGTGCATTCATAATATTATTTCAATCACATATAAGAATATACAATGAAAACATCAGAATATTAGTCCAATCATGGTAACCTCCTTTAATATTTATATATCATATATTTAATCTAATATAATAATATACTCGCAATTGATTTTATTAGTAGTGTTGTTTAATTTCGTAATGTTACTAAATGTTGAAAGCTTTACCAACAAAATATTGGTATATTTTATTACTATATTATTACAACCACTATATTTTCTATTTTTAAATATGATTGCTTTTTATATCTGGATATAAAAATAAAATCATATGATTGCTAATATAATGGCTAATAAATTATATCTCATCTATTATATTATTTAAGGATAGATTCATGAGTATCATATAATGGCTAATAAATTATGTTGGTAACTAATATATATTAAAAAAAATTATAATGATAATTATAATATTTCTTCATTTGTTATAAGTTGTACGTTATATTATTTAAGGATACAATCATCAGTGTCATAATCAACATTGATTAGAAATAATTCTACAAATTCATATCCATAATGAGGATTGCTTATATTCAAAAATTGTTATAATGACTGATTATAATATTTCATCATTAGTTATAAATCGTATGTTATATTATATAAGGATGCAATCACGAGTGTCATAATCAATATTTATTAGAAATAATTAATTAAATTTATCTCCACAATGAAAATTGCCTAAAATTTGGAAATCATAAATAATTTTAACAAAATATAAATGAAAAACAAATAAAGACATTATTCTTGTTCACATATGAGAATGCTAACAATTCGGAACATTTTTAAATTGAAAATGAATAACAACAACCACATAATAAAAATAAAAACATTATTATTCTACACTCATATAGTAATTGCAACATCTAATCATTGTATTTGAGGTGAGTTTTCTCTTATGCAAATGCTGAAATAATAATATGACCAATCCATGTTTTGTGTGAGAAAAATAAACACATTTTGGGGAAAAAATTAACATACATCATATGATAAAAATGAAGTTATTGTTATAGAAGGCTAAAAAATAATTATTATGCAAAAAATAATATGATTTATAAATTATATCTAACAACAAAGAAAAAACTGAAATAGTATAAAAATAAAATCATACATATGAGTTGGTTTGAGAGTTGAAGATGATAGATTTGTTGAACAAAATTTGAAAAGGTGAAAATAGTATAAATTATATCTATCAACAAAGAAAAAAATTAAAAGAGTATAAAATCATGCATGTGAGTGAGTTAGAGAGTTGAAGATGATAGATTTGTAGAATAAATTTTGAAAAAGTGAGAAATAGTGTGTAGTTTGATTAGAGATAATGTGAAGAAGTGAATAATGTTTGAATAAAAGTTTAACAAAGGATATATGATATTTGGAAATTTTATTTTATTTGACAATAATAACTTCTTTTTGCATACCTAACACAAATAAAAAGTGCTTATTTTAGTAATTTCGGCTACCCATCAAATTGACAAAAAATAATTATCATGCAGAAAAGTATATGATGAAGAAATTATACCTAATAACAAAGAAAAAATTGAAAGGGTATAAAAATAAAATCATACCTATGAGTTGGTTTGAGAGTTAAAGATCATAGATTTGATGAACTAAATTTGAAAAGGTGAGAAATAATATAAATTATATCTATCAACAAAGAAAAAATTAAAAGAGTATAAAATCATACATATGAGTGACTTTGAGAGTTGTAAATGGTAGATTTGTTGAATAAAATTTGAAAATGTGAGAAATAGTGTGTAGTTTGATTAGAGAGAATGTGAAGAAGTGGAGAATGTTTCATTGAAAGTAGTAAAACAAAGGATAATAGGCTTATATGATATTTTGATATTCTTATTTTATTTGATAATAATAACCTCCTTTTACATACTTATCACAAATAAAGAATGTCTATTTTAGTAATTTCAGCATCCCTTCAAATTGACAAAAATAACCTTTTTTTTATACACTTGTCACAAATATAGAGTATCTAATTTAGTAATTTCAATAGCCCTTTTTTTCAATTACATAATTGATATATATGTTACTAACAAGCAATTATGAGTTTCAATTTTTTACTGATAATAGTAATATTTTTTCTTTTATGGACAAACAATGTTTCTAGTAATATATTTTGAACTTTCAAGTTATGCAAAAAATAAATAAAAAATCATGAAAACCATAAACCAAAATCGTTCATGAGCAATTCGGTTCAATTCTTGCAATAAAATTTGCAGTTAATTGAAGTAAATTGAACCATGTCTTTGTGTCCGAACTGAACTTTTACACTCCTAATACTAATAATCGAATAAAAATAAAATGTAAATAACAATGGATGAAAAATTAAGAATGAATGAAGAGTTCAAACTCATGCAACCCTAAATCCATGCAAACGTAACATTAAACCAATGCAACATACACTAAACTTGTGCACTCTATCCACGAGTATTGTTACATAGAACTCATGGTTCTCGACCATGAGATTGGTGTAGGGATCAACTCGTGGACATGGTCTACGAGATTGGCTTGGTGTAAGAATGAATGAAAAGTTCAAACTCATGCAATCCTAAACCCTCGCAAACGTAAACATTAAACTCATGTGACGTATACTAAACTCGTACTCTCCCCACGAGTATTGTCACGTGGAACTCGTGGTCATGGTCTACAAGTCTAGTGAGTAAAAATATATAAAAAAGAGTCATGCATTAGAGGCACGAGTCTTGCAGAGAAAAACTAATATAAAAAGAACTTGTCATCATAGTATACACAATTCAGTAAAATCTACACTATCTCCATAATATTTCAAAAAGCTACCATATAACAGTAATAAAAAAATTCAAACGAACAGAAAATTTCCTGTTTAATGATAACTCAAAATTTATTAAGAATGATTACCAATTTAACCAATAGTGTATGTTGTTAGGTCGAAAAGAGGAGCCAAGAGGATGAATCAGTTTATTAAGAAAGAAATATTTGTTTCATACAGGTGTACTGAGTCGTTATCTATAAATGGTACAAGGGTGGAAAAATAGACAAATTACTAAAGAATGGTTACAATGAAAGAATGACTAATATATAGAAAAACAAAAGAAAAAATGAATTTTAATCACTTTCTCTAAGGTTTACAATAAATTCAGCCAGACAGTGTGCAAGGCTTGAAAAACCAAAACATGTCCAAGGCTTTTGTTTCTCTTCCGTCAACTATTGCCATGCTTCTGTTGTTATTGTCTGCAAGGGACACCTTTGCAATTTCTTTGTTTTGTTCAACTTCTCCAAGAACTCCTCTCTCCTGCAGGATATTTCAAACAAACCAATTATGGCAAAGCCTATGCCTGAATCACAGTTTGAGAAATTTTGTTTGATAAATCCAATTTGCAACTTAATAAGAAGCGGACAATGTAAGATTGTGTCTAAAAGAATCATATGAGACATCAAAAGAAGCCTGTAATGGTTTACATGGTGCTTGCTATTTACTAATTAAGATAAACATGTGATTGGTTCATTTCCTTAATGGACAAAATATTTAAAAGGATAACTAAGAGGGGATTGGTCTAGTAGTGAAGGCCCCACTAAATCCCCAAATAGACCAAATGATCAAAAGCCTCAAAGGTTCGACCATTGTGAGCGACACTTGTTGGGAGGAGCAGCCAGACATTCCGAAAAAGATTAGTTCTTTATCCATAGGTTAGATGATGAACCAAACCTACTAAAGTTTCTTTAGTTTGATGGCATATTTTGATTTTGTCTGATAAAAAGTTACTATCTTGTTTGTCATCCATCAATAGGAAAAGTTTAACTGTAAAAGTGCAGCTAGATACATACCATTAGCCTGGATTTGGAAGCCTTTGAAGGAGTAATTTTGTTGGGTCCAAGTGTAGCAGAGAAGCACTGAGGAGAAGGAGGGTTTGTTCTAATGGGTTGTAAGTTTTCATCCCTCATGTATTGTAGATTCTTCAAGTCAAGAGATATAGGCATATTTTCTGCTTCCTCAACTCTGCAGGATAATAGTAATATACAAATTGGTTAACACAAGAAATGACCCTCTCTGAACTTGGGCTGTAGAAACCATATAACTACCTATAAAATTTGTTTGTTATAACCAGATACTCAATTGGCAATGCAGATTAAGTAAACATGTTGTGTGATGAGATGTGGCTCCTACACATATTTACAGGAACAAAGCAAGATTTGTTTATTTTTTCAAGATCGAATGAGTATCTAAACTTTTCAATCCTATGATGTCATTTAGCATCCATTATCAGTTCAAAGCATGCTACTATGCTAGTAACTTAAAAAAATATAAAGCAGACTAATAAACATGGAGAACTATTCATAGTCTCATTATTGACATGCATATTTTTTTCATTTTCCATCTCATCTAATCCCTCAAATTTCAACAGGTACTATAGTTAAGGGAATGGTTCATCACTTCCTCCTATGCCAAATTTTCACATGATAAGGTTAAGGTTAATTGAATAGAGTCATGTGCTCCTGCTATCTAAAACAATTGTGTTTACTTTCATATCAGAATTCTTTTTTTCCCTTCCCATAAGGAAATGGAGAGGTTCAGTTCGGTCAATTCCATCAGGATATTGGTCGATCCGAGTACATGTATAAGCGGAAATTATTGTGTCTACTTAAATATCAGAATTCTCTTTTTTCCTTCCCATAAGGAAATGGAAAGGTTCAGTTCGGTCAATTCCATCACGATATTGGTCGATCCGAGTTCATCTATAAGCGGAAATATATCAGTAAAGTGCAGCAAGATTGATCAATCCGTGGATGGGATTGACCGGACTGCAAAATGCTGAGGATCTAGACCATAGTATCTATCTATTCACATGACAAATTTGACATGAGAGGATTGGTTCCCTTAGGTTACATTACAATCACTATACTAAGGAAACACAGGTTCAGAGGGAGGATATGCTTACTTTTTTGTCAGTTGCTTCCCTTTAACACATAACCCTTCAGGCCTTTCAGCCTTACCAACTTGAAGCAGTGGTTTCCTTACCAAAGCTTTAACAGGAGACGGGGTCTTCTCCACGACTTTTCCACTCTCCAAATGCGGCCTCAAATCTTCGGCATTTTCTCTTTCTTTTGCTCTTGTTGCCAATTTTTTCAATTCATTGCAGAATTCTGTGATTTGATTCAGAATAGGCCGCCCCGGGAACAAATTCTTGGCTGAGAGAGTTGATCTCAATGAAGGCGCCTTGTTGTCCTGGAACGGATCGGGATCATTTAGTGTCTTCTCTTCACTTGACTTCATTGCTAACTTCTTGGACTTAAAGTGATTAATTGGAGTAGTGAACATATTTGGGTTTTGGTTTTCTGTGTCAAGTTTGAATCCGAATTCGCAATCTCGTGGAGAAGCTGATGAGAGGGCTCCTACTCTTTTCTTAATTTTCACATCTCTGTACCAATATTCAACATATTTTAACAAATTAGTAAAGTTCACAATGCTTACAAGAACCTCAAATTGCATAAGAAAAGAAGAGGGGTGGTTTGATTCACAAGTTACCTTCTATTTTTGTCACCAAGTGGAAGATTTTCTGAAACATAAGCAGGGCTAAAAGCCTTCAAGAAAAAAAAAATAACAAGATTAAAGCTAGCAAGCTAAAGTTTAAATCTTTATATAATTTTGGAGATACCCAAAATTAAAAATCTCAAATATCGTTAGTTTCTCACCCTTCCCAGCTACAAAATAGTAAATGGGCAAAAGGGTCTATAATTAAATTGAGAGCGGATGTATTTACAAATTTCCATCAGTATCAATTTTATTCTCGAAAAATAAAAATAAAGCTAATACTGAAAGATTGTGAATGTAAGTTAAAATGACCTCTAGCAGGTATCATAAAAAATGTTTAAAACAATTAGTTTAACACACATTTTATAATTTTGAAAACTTTTTAATTTTTCTGGGACCAAATTGGTACACTAACCATCATTTACTCTTAAATTAAAAGTCAAAAAAAGATGGAAAACCAAAAAAACCTTGGTAGGAGTAATTGATCTGAGAAAATCCTCTGCTGTCTTGGGATGATTACAATCTGCAACAACATCAATAACAAGAACTACTAAGTTGAATTTGAATGAAAGAGAGAAAAGTAGAAAAAAATGTAACTTTACTTACCGGGTCTGCAAAACCAAGCTTCATCATCATCAACAGCAACATTGTGGTGAGGGGACAAGAAGTCAACAAATTTGGGTGCGTTGATATGCTCATATAGTTGGTCTTCAACGAAGCTCCATTCCAGTCTCTTCCAATCTATTTTCGCAGGTTCCATTGATTAGAGGAAGAAGAGGGTAAAAGAGAAATAGTGAGTGAGAGAGAGAGAGAGAAAATTGAGACCCAGAAAAATGAACAAGTGTTAGAAGAGAGAAAGAGAGAGAGATAGTAAGGGTGAAAAGTGACCGTTATGCGTTAGAGTGAACGTTGGAAAACGGAGATTGGACTTGCAGTTACTATATTCGAGGACCGTTGGAGATTTATTTGCTTATTCATTGAGATTATTAAATTATTATAAGAGAGAAAGATCTATTATACTATGAGTTTTTAACATTATGCATATATCATTTATATGTAATAGTTATGAGGGAAATGAATGAAAGAGATTAAAGGGTTAGGAAGTGAGGAAAAGAATGGAAAATAAAGGAAAATTCTTCCTTTGTTTGAGAGTAAAAAGTTTAAAATAGAATTGTAAACTAATGTAAGAATATGTTTTTATTTTTCATTTAAAAATATAATTAAAAATGAGAAATGAAAAATAATGTATAGTTATATAATATTACAAAAAAGTATTTAGTTATTATTACATTTTATCTCCACAAAATCTCAAACTGTGGGAACTTTAAAAATAGACACATAGAAGGTTTGTAAGGGTTTGAGAAATCCTCTAAAACTTTCCTCTCTCCGTCATCCACTTCCAAATAAGGAGAAGACTTTCCATAACTATCTCTTCTTTTCCCTTCCCCTCCAAAACTTCACTCCTAAACAAAACCTAAATATAAGTAATACAAATGAGTAATAAATAATATATCGTCTATGTATTAATCATTGGGATGATAGTACATAAATAATACATTATTATTACTACAGTATTAATAAGGAGCAAGCTACTTACTATTTTTTAGTAAGAAAGGTTAGTGTTTAATTAATTTGTTGGTCTCTTTAAGGTGTGTTAAAGATATAGTTAATGTGCAAGAAAAAATAGAAATTTTAAAACTAAATCATCTATCATTTATTAAATAAAGTAAATCATTTTCATGTGTTAACACTAAATAATTTGAGCAACTAAATATATTTTGGTAAAAAAATTAATCATGTAGTTATTTAGTTTTTTATGGCAACTTAATTTATTTGGATTTTTTGCAACAAAATTCGTAAGACGTGTTATTTTATTATACTTTTAACTCACATCCATCATGTCCATCTAAAGCCTATAAAATGGCAAAGCCCAATTGAGTTGTCCTTAGCCAGCTCCATAAGTGGGAGAGCTTAAGCTATTTATTATTGGGCACTATCAAGTATATTTCATCACCCTTTTTTTTATAAGAAACTAATGTTTTTTAATGTGTGTGGTTATCTCTCTTAATAAGTGTCACTCATAGAAATTAAATTCATACCTTTTGGTCATCACTTTTACCTAGCTATCATCACTTTTAACTCTAGAGTTAATCTTATAATTATGTTTAAAAGCATAAACTGAAAGAAAATTCAAACATGAAAAGGTTTGGTGCCATTGAGCTTTAGATTTCAAAATTGTATAAATAAATTAGACTTTCCAAGAAATAACTTAAATATAATACCATTTCTTTCAAAAGTTCGGATAAAAATTTCAACAGTGTCTTCATAAAAAAAATGTTTGATTCATAAAAAAATTCCTAATTTTTAAGGTATTCTTTAAAATAATCTTAATCAACTTATAAATTTCTTCATATTGAGATCATAGAAAGATAGATCAAGCATTATGAGCTTAAATGTTGGCAAGTATCCTTCTCAAGTTTATCATATTGATTTTTGCAACTTTAGGACATTTTTTTAAAGTTGAATAGTAACAATGACTCATAAAATTAGTCTTTCTACCCATTTTAGTTATCCATTTAGGTAGTAGACGTATACTTAAATACATTAACTACATTGTAATGTAGTAATTTTGACTAAAATATTCATAATTAAAATATCTCATAATATGATGAGATAAATTATATTCTACAAACAAGAAATTTATGACATGTATACTATTTAACAATTTTTACAAAAATATTTCTAAAAACTAAAAAAAATAGAACATTTATCATATTTTTAATGGTTGAATGACATATTTTATCTTCTCATATAAGGATATATTTTATTCTCTAATAATACACATGAAGATTACAATATTGAAGATATATTTGAAAGTTGAATAGTAAGAATGGGTGTCATAGAATTACTTTTTTGTCTCATCAACATATTCATACAATTACTCCCTTATATTCATGACTATCTTAAAAGGGAAAAATAATATTCTAAGGGCTCTCTACTTAGCCATCTTATTGTATGCATGGAGATTTACCTCTAGATCTAGTGAAAAGATACACTAAAATCAAATTCTTATTCTAAGTATGTGGGGTTGTCATATAATATCATACTTCCATATAACATTTTGAGTATTATAGTGACTTGTAGTTTGGTATGATCTCTAATTTTTACTTTTATGATAGAGGTCTTCCACCTCTTGCTAAACTTATATTCAATATATTTCATCTTATTTTGACTTATATGAAAGTTATGTGATTCTCACACATGTCTCCATATTTCTAGTTTCTCGTATAATTCCTCCCTCGATTCTAACTAGAACAATATCATTCACAAAAAACATGTGTTGTGATATCGATTCTTACATATGCTCAATAAGCTCACTCAATACTAATATAAGCAAGTTTGGACGCAATGTTAACCCTTGGTGTTGCCCTGCAACAATAGGAAAATGTTTTGAGATATTCTCTTATGTTCTCAAACTAGTCTTGACCTATCAAACATATTATTGATTGCTCGAAGGTAGGCAATTTAAACATTTTTCCTCTCTAGAGCTTTCCATGATACCTATCTAGGTACCTGATGGAACTTGGTTTGTTGAAAGTCATTAGTGGAAACTTTTGAGTGTGAAATCTAAAAAGCTCTCAAGTCTCACATAAAAGAGTTTTGAAAAAAGAACTCCCAAGTCCCACATTGTTGGAGAGATGAGGAACTTGGAAAAATCTTATGTTATAAATAGAGGTTTTCTCCCCACATTATAACTAGCCCCAATTTGAATGCGCTTTCATTCAACTTTTTCATTTTCCCTCATGTTTTCTACTGATGCATTTCAGGCAAATTTCTTCCCCTTTCTTTTCGTGACACTAAGAATTGACACTAAGAGCCAAATTGTGGGAATTTCGAGAACTAACACTAGTAGTCAGTATTAAGGGGGAAAATTGGCACATGTGGCCAAATTGTGGGTATTTTGAGAACTAACACTAGTAGTCAATATTGAGATAAAAGAATTGGCACAGGTAGCCAAATTGCGTGTATTTTAAGAACTCACACTGGTATTTAGTATAGTAGGAAAAGAATTGGCACGGGTAGCCATATTGTGAGAATTTTGAGAATTGACACTAGTAGCCATCTTGTGAGAATTTCGAGAATTGGCACTTGTAGCCATATTGTGGAAATTTCGAGAATTGGCAGTGATAGCCATATTGTGGTGGGTGTATTCGAGATCGGTTCTTATACTGTAGTAAGAATCTGATAACAAAGATTTGAGTTGTTTTATCATGGGGACGACGTGGTTGATAGTTGCACATTTTGGGCAATGTCATGAATCGTCTTAAAGAGAGCGACCTGGTCGTGACTCAGTCAGTAAGTATCATTTCGTACCATTTAGAATTGTTGCAAGCAACAGTAACCATAGTACTTTATCATGGGCCTTCTTCAAATCAATGAAAATCATGTGTAAGTCCCTCTGGTTCCTTCATTATTTCTCATCAATCGTTGTAGCAAGTATATAGCCTTAATGATCAACCTACCTGACATTTAATTTTCAGTGTTACACGTCTCTTGTCTCAACCTCCTCTCAATTATGCTCTCTTATAATTTCATAGAATGACTTATGAGATTTTTACTACTATATTTTTATAATATTGTATATTATATGTCGATTTATATATATATATATATATATATATATATATATATATATATATATATATATATATATATATATATATATATA